>NC_091122.1:9655000-9735000 GCF_040183065.1 Periplaneta americana
CGGTTATGGTAGCACACAGACCGTACAGACCGCCATCTGTTGCTACGACGTTCAAGTTATACCGTACACGTTCTCAAGTTCAGATTGAACGCCTTGAACGCCTTGATTAATAGGCAACTTCTCTGACACAAAAGTTGAAACTCGCTTCAAATCGCTGACCCATCAACAGTGACGTCATGACACACTTTGAAATGAACACCCAGTATAGTCCGACAATCGGATCTGTGCCCCCCGTAAGATATGCGAACTGAACCTTAATTCTTTTTCAGCCTCGGCAATTCATTTCTCCCCCTGTATTCCTATTTTTCTCTTTTCTACCCCTCTCTCTTTCTCTCCCCCACTACTCACAATTTTGAGCCTTCTTGCGGGACAGTTTATTTGCACTTGCAGTCCAGTGTTGTCAACTCAACATGAATACTGTAGCACGGAGTGGTGAAAGAAATACGTATTATTAAGCAAGTAATAGCATTTTGCGTAAGTCAATCAGCGTCATTAGACCTACTTAAATTAAATTATGAATAAGTAATAATTAACCTTACAGTATTATAAGCAATATTCAAGAGACATGACACTGTTTGACGTAAGTTTGGCAACATCCCTATTCGGCAAGGTTCGTGGCCTGCTGTTTGACGTAGTGGGAGAGAAACGGGTGGAATGGGGTGAGTAGAGGCGTTAACTTTTCCAAGAACGACGACAGCGCTGAAGGGGCATAGATCCGATGGTCCGACAATAATAACGTACAGCGAGTTTGTACTCACTGTCTAGTGGTGGAATTCAGCCCAATGTCGTTCGGAAAATACCAGTTTAAAGAGCAATGGGAGAATGAATACGTCTCTATTCAAAACAATCACAAAACATGTATGAGTTCTATGTTTGGTTCTACATACATATGAGAGCAAACATTCTCGAAAATGAACTTCAATAAGAGCGACAATTTCTCTAAATTGGCAGATGCATATCTGGTTCCCTTTTTCAGGCGCAGTATAAAGTAATATAATGAAACTGGTGAACAAAAACAGAATGCAGAGATCTGGCGCACCTTGTAGTTAAAACTAAATTAATTACAGCAAAAATTTTCCTTTATATTCACATGAGAATTAGATTTGTTTTAGTTTCTAATATGAGATCAATATAGTCGATTTTACCCTAGATCTTATATACTGTACGAGGTCTGTCTAAAAAGTATCCGACCTTTAGCCAGAAAAATAATTTCAAATACCTGACGGGGTTGGGACCCTACTCCCCTTCAAAGTAGGCCCCTTGTGCTTTCACACACTTAGCCCACCGATCCTTCCACTGCCGGAAACACCTCTGGAAGTCTTCTTTTGGAATGGTGTTCAGCTCCGTCGTCGCGTTCCGCATTATCTCTTCTCTACTCTTAAAACGGAATCCTTTCAGTGGTGTCTTCAATTTTGGAAACAACCAGAAGTCGCAAGGAGCCAGGTCTGGAGAGTAGGGAGGTTAGCGAACGGTTGTAATTCCATGTTTGGCCAAGAAAGTGTGGATCAATTGGGATGAATGTGCGGGGACGTTGTCGTGATGCAAGTGCAAGTTGTTCGCCGTCCACATGTCTGGTCTTTTGAGCCGAACTGCATCACGGAGTCGCCGGAGAACATCGTGATAGTACTCCTTTGTCACCGTTTGTCCTTCCGGTGCGTATTCGTGATGCACAATTCCACGGACATCAAAGAAAACAGTCAGCATCACCTTGATTTTGCTTCGCACCTGCCGCGCTTTCTTCGGCCTTGGAGACTCGGGATGCTTCCATTGCGACGACTGTCTTTTTGTTTCTGGGTCGTACCCATACACCCATGACTCATCTCCAGTTATCACGGTGTTCAGAAACCCAGGATCAGTGTTGGCGGTGTCCAGAAGGTCCTGTGCAACGTCACGACGGAGGTCTTTTTGTTCCGGGGACAACAACTTGGGCACGAATTTCGCAGCCACTCGGTTCATGTTCAAATCATCACGCAAAATTGCATGTGCAGAATCTTTACTCACTCCAACCTCTTCGGCAATCTCCCGCACGGTCAAACGACGATCTGCCATCACCAAATTTCGCACCCTCTCAACAACAGCTGCACTCCGAGCAGTTTGGGGCCTGCCACAACGCTGCTCACTCTCCGCTGATGTGCGGCCATCTTTGAATCGGTTGAACCACTCCTTAATTTGTGTTACACCCATCGCATCTTCCCCAAACACCTGCTGAATCTTACGAATTGTTTGACTTTGAGAATCACCAAGCTTTTGACAAAATTTGATGCAGTATCTTTGTTCAATTCGTTCAGTCATCTTGCGAGAAAACTAAATCCGACAAACACTTAGAACAGCACCTTACTTGGCGACCACCAGCCAGTGACTGGCACAAGCGAATGCGGTGAAAAAATTCAAGCATGCGCATTACGGTTCCTCCTTCCACCGTGCACAGTGGCGCCGCCTTAGAATCACTACTTTGCGCGGGAAAATTTAAGGTCGGATACTTTTTAGACAGGCCTCGTATAACAAATTGCTCATCCCTATGTTAAAATCGGTAACATTTTGAAGAGAACAACCACCAGGATTGCCACCCGTCCCACATAAACAAACACGAGATGGCAGTATAGTCGCTAATACAATGCAAATGGAAGTTATGACGTGACTCATGTAATAACTACGTGGCAGCATAGTAAACCTGACAAAAGTTGTTACAGTCCACGTCACCGTTTTTGGCATGTGAAATACGTAATGGGAACGTTAAGTGCGAGTGTCTTACATTTGCTGCAGTCAGTCTGACAACTGTGTTTGGCAAATGGCTGATGTGACGTGTATAGGAAGTGGTACCACTCTCAGCTGCACTAGCAACATGTTCACAAACTGGGCACTATATATGTAGGACACACGCCAAAAACGCTGGCGCCAGCTGTGCCGTCAAAGCCTGTAAGGCCGAGCAATCTGGGTATATACGAGCCGTGCAGAGCAGAAGTGGTGTAAGTCAAAAATGGGTAATGAGGGTTAAAGTAAACATACTGTAAAATACAGCGCAAAGTAGCAATTAATACTGAATTTATTTAAACTATTAGTAGTCAGTGGATAGCTCGAAGGACATATTAATTGCTACTTTGCGCTGTATTTTACAGAATTTTTACTTTAAACGTCATTACCCAATTTTGACTTAAGGGTTCTTCAAAAAACCATTTAATTTGTTTTTCTGATGCAGCTTATTTGAAGACTGGTGACAAGCTTACTTGAGTTTCCCTGGTCCTTGACCATAGCCCTTCGATTCCAACTTGCGGTAGAAATTTCTGAGCTTCGCCTCGAAGTCCCTCCTGTATGGGGCGGGGGCCCTGGCGTTAGCACGTGACAGACCTGGTGACGCCTGGGGCGAGAGCTGCGGGGAGCCCCGTGGTGAGCGAGCTGTTGCAGGCACCACAGGCACATAGCTCATGATCTCCTGCTCGAACAGACTGCAACAACAAAGTTATGAGAGCTCAAATGTCAAGTAATTCATTATCTTCATCTTTCATGTTTTACATATTACGCAGTAGTCGGTATATTTAGCATTTAGTTGGTCTTCCTGTATTTCTATCGCCAACTCAAGAATATTTTCAACATCGTGTCCGGGCAATTTGTTCCAGGTAATTCGTCCTGCAATGTTCGAACATGAGAGAGGCAACCAAGGCATTACAACTTCGTCTTATTTCATACGAAAAACTAATCACAAGATTTGTGCTAAAATCCTTAAGGAGTTAAAACATGAAGGGGTGGGTGTGGAGGACAGCGAATATTTTTATAACGAGATGGAACAAGCACGATATGCCTCCTTCTGAATAGCGAACATTTGCGAAAAATTCGCAATACTCAAAAAACTTGAACCGAACGTAAGCGCCTGTACTGCAACTCGTCCGAAATTTGTCCCACGACAACTCGTTCCACAATTAAATATCCCGCGACAACTCGTACCAGAATTAAATTGGTCCCTTTATAATTTGTACCAGAAAATAATTAGATTATTACATTAAATGTTCTTATGTTGTTGTGTAAACAAAGACGCTATTTGCCCGAACTCATTCCAAATTAATATATACACTTTCTGTACACTACACATCGCGCTGCAGGAGAAAAAAAAACAACGGTGATGTGAACGAAGGAATGAATGTTCAGCGCTGGTCCAACCAGCTGTTGACACGCAGTACATGTTCATATTCACTAACTATACCAATAGTCCAGATAGCGGTAGGCTAAGTGTAATGCCAAAGAGGTAACGACACGATTGAAAGAAGCAACACAAACATCCATAGAGCCTTCTGCTTCCTTCGTTAATAGGCATGTCAGTGAAATTTCAAGTGAAACATACATGAAATTTTCCAAAAGATAATGTGAAAAAGGTTATCCAGTGCATAGGGACAGAATTTTCTACAAAATCGGAAAATGTTTCAAATTCTGGAGAGTACACCAGATAGATATAAAATGGATAAGGATGGGAGTCAGTGGTTTTTAAAATTCAACACAGATTCACATCTCCGAAGACTTCGCCATGGCGTGTTCTGGATTTGTGATGTAATCTTATGGTCTGTTCTTGAATTGTGCGTCAATTATACACTATACACGGCAATATATGAAGTAATTTCCGATACATCATTTATGAGAAAACTACTTTTTTAATTTGATGGGGCAAGCGAAATTAAGGGACAGATACCAATTGCAATCCTGGAGAACATAGAGTGGGACTGAAACTAGAATCTCAGACCAAATGAAATGGGGTCTAAACTGAACGGGGACAAATATATCGAGACGAATGTGTTTGGGACCTGTAGTCGGAACTTCTTTCAATATTTATATCGTAATCAATAATATTTATCTAGTTTCTTTTATTTTATTGGATTATTTTACGACGCTGTATCAACATCTGGGTTATTTAGCGTCTGAATGATATGAATGTGATAATGCCGGTGAAATGAGTCCGGGGTCCAACACCGAAAGTTATCCAGCATTTGCTCGTATTGGGTTGAGGGAAAACCCCGGATTAAACCTCAACCAGATAACTTGCCCCGACCGGGATTCTAACCCGGGCCACCTGGTTTCGCGGCCAGACGCGCTGACCGTTACTCCACAGGTGTGGACTCATCTAGTTTTATGACGTGTATTTTATCTACGTAAAATAAGTACTGGTTAAAAGATAACATAACTTTCAATATTTCAGCTCCAGAAAACGAATTCCCCTTAAATAATGTAAGTAAATATAATTTTAAAGTCTCTGCAAAAACAATGCAACAGTCCGATTCGAGATTATGGGGATTAGGAAGTGAATCGGGGTTATGAAGAGTAGTAAGTAAATCGGGGTTTATCAGTCTATCTTTTTGAATTGCTATTTTACGACGCTTTATCAACTGTTATCGTTATCTAGCATCCGAATGAGATAAAGGTGATAATGCCAGCGAAATGAGTCCAGGGTTCAGCACCCAAAATTACCCAGCATTTGCTCTTAATGCGTTGAGGAAAAACCCCGGAAAATATCTCAACCAGGATTTGAACCCGGGCCCGCTAGTTTTACGGTCAGGCATGTTAACCATTACTCCACAGTGGTAGACATTATCAGTCTATCTGCTGTGCAGGTCTACCTATGCTAACAGTTTGGAGGGGAGGTTTCAACGAAAGCTCATTAACAGATCTATAAAAATGGAACTTTTCCTTGACCGCTTTACATTATATGTCTATCAAAAATTCACTTAGACTCCCCGAAATCTGAACTTGGTTTCCTGCGCATAAGACCAAAGCTCTAGCATCAGTGGTTCTAAACTTTTTCGACTCGCGAACCCTTTCAGAAAGATCTTAATTGAACGAATCCCTTATTAATATAAATAATATTTAATAATCTTAAATTAACTTAATGTTGCTGTAGTTACGGTAAATAGATCTACCTTATAAATCCCCTCCAAAAATGAAGCAACACGAATTAAAATATTGAAACTATAGGGTGTCCCAAAAGCCTCCATACATTGAGAAAACCAATTCAAAATAGAAATGTCATATACTGTAATACGCTCAATATAACAGCTTTCAAGTCAGGCACAGGTCTGTGAATGTGTTTCAATCTGTTTCGATGCAAAAAAAAAGTTTCGTTGATTGCTGGTTGGTTGATTTTCCTTGATGGTTGGTCGAGTTGTTGATCTTTCTTGATTGTTGACTGGATGGTTGATTTTATAATCCTGCTCTGAAACGGTGGCATCCATTCAGAAACCTATTTTCGCCTTCCTTAGGAACGATCCAACTTTTTGTGGAACAATAAAGATAGGCCTTACTTACTTAGAAATGGCTTTTAAGGGACCCGAAGGTTCATTGTCGCCCTCACATACGCCCGCCAGCGGTCCTGAGCAAGATTAATCCAGTCTCCATCATCATACCCCACCTCCCTCAAATCCATTTTAATATTATCCTCCCATCTACGTCTCGGCCTCCCTAAAGGTCTTTTTCCCTCCGGTCTCCCAACTAACACTCTATATGCATTTCTGGATTCGCCCATACGTGCTGCATGCCCTGCCCATCTCAAACGTCTGGATTTTAAGTTCCTAATTATGTCAGGTGAAGAATACAATGCGTGCAGTTCTGTGTTGTGTAACTTTCTCCATTCTCCTGTAACTTCATCCCTCTTAGCCCCAAATATTTTCCTAAGCACCTTATTCTCAAACACCCTTAACCTATGTTCCTCTCTCAGAGTCAAGAGTCCAAGTTTCACAACCATATAGAAGAACCGGTAATATAACTGTTTTATAAATTCTAACTTTCAGATTTTTGGACAGCAGACTGGATGATAAGAGCTTCTCAACCGAATAATAACAGGCATTTCCCATTTTTATTCTGCGTTTAATTTCCTCCCGAGTGTCATTTATATTTGTTACTGTTGCTCCAAGATATTTGAATTTTTCCACCTCTTCGAAGGATAAATCTCCAATTTTTATATTTCCATTTCGTACAATATTCTGGTCACGAGACATAATCATATACTTAGTCTTTTCGGGATTTACTTCCAAACCTATCTCTTTACTTGCTTCAAGTAAAATTTCCGTGTTTTCCCTAATCGTTTGTGTATTTTCTCCTAACATATTCACGTCATCCGCATAGACAAGAAGCTGATGTATCATAAAGATAGGCCTAATCAACATAATTATTTTGTTTGTTTACTTTTACGCTTAATTTGCATTAAATCACATACACTTTCTAAATGCATATCTTAATTCATTTCTTTGCATAATAATAAAGACGTAAGTCTGTAATAAACTATGTTTACCATTATATATTCTGCAAATCTTGTCTGTAGGGTTACCATGAGAAGAAATTCTATAGCAGGACACGGAATCTAAAATAAGAGGACATTGCTGAAAACGGAGGGCTTTTTAAAAATTGGTATGAACAAAATCAAAGATAAAAACAATGGCTCACCTTAGTTTTCTCACTAGTTGCTGGATCAGTATTACATCTGTACCCTACTTATCGGTGGAGCTCTTTTGGTACAAGATGTACCAAATAACAATGGAACTGTTCGCAGAACATGACCTTCAAATTATATTTCACCATGATGCTACCTCTGTCTGTCTCCGTTAGCATGCGATTTCGTTCTTTTGTCCATTGAGCAGATATCAGGGAAAATACTCTCTCAACACTTCCAAATCCTAGCAATTCCTGCCCATAGAACATCCCACTATTCATCCTCTTTTACTGTCTCAGTCCCCCGTGAATGGAATTCTCTACCTCAGAAGATTAAGGGCTGCCAGACAATAACCACTTTCAAGAAAAGGCTAAACGATTTCTTACGGGCGCAGTCAAATTGAAGTTATAATTGTGATCGAGCTTAATAATTTAATTTAATTTAGGTATGACTATCATTATTATTATTATTATTATTATTATTATTATTATTATTACATATGCATAATTATTGTATTGTTGTTATGAAGATAAAAAGAATTGTCATTGTATTATATTAATTATGTGTTATATTGTATTGTATTGTAGTATTGTATTGCTTTGTATTGTATTGTGTTAATTATGTTATATTCATAGCATTGTAGTAATTTTCTATCATACTGGTTGAGTGGAAGAGAAGGCCGAATGGCCTTAATTCTGCCAGTTAAAATAAATTATTATTATTATTATTATTATTATTATTATTACATATGCATAATTATTGTATTGTTGTTATGAAGATAAAAAGAATTGTCATTGTATTATATTAATTATGTGTTATATTGTATTGTATTGTAGTATTGTATTGCTTTGTATTGTATTGTGTTAATTATGTTATATTCATAGCATTGTAGTAATTTTCTATCATACTGGTTGAGTGGAAGAGAAGGCCGAATGGCCTTAATTCTGCCAGTTAAAATAAATTATTATTATTATTATTATTATTATTATTATTATTATTATTATTATTATTATTATTATTGTGACTTGGGATAGAGAAATAGAATTGACATAGGCTATCTTTAAAGAGTTCTGAGAAATTTCAGTGCTCGCTCAACTATTGGAATTGAAGAATTTGCACCATTGTTTATCTAAACTTAAATCTTTGTCCAAATTAACTTGATTGGCATATCTTTGTACATTAAAGAATAAAATTGATAAAATAGAATAGCTTAGAATTATGAATAGTGACATTTTTTTAAGTGTAGACTAAGAATTCAATGCATGTCAAGAGGTCATTACATTTTGTTTCTTTATGTGCTCCAGCTTCAACCATTGAAAGCAGTTAAATTCTTTCATAGGTTTTCACCATTTGTTTAGATATTCTATGCATAATATCGCACATTATTCAATATTCATATTAATTCTAGTTGAAATGCGAAATGCCGGACATTTCAATTTTTTTTTTTTAAATCTTCGGAATATGTATGATAAGACTTTCCTGTGTTAAATTTCAACGTACCATGTTAACATGTTTCGACCTATTTATGGGTCATCTTCAGAACTGGTCGTTGTTGGTCTTGGCGCCACTTGTTCTGTTTCCTGTGAGGGTGTGTTCCTGTGGTATAGTGTAGAGTCAAAGAGTGTGTGTGTTTTGAAGTTGAGTTGTGTGTTGAGAATTTCGTTGGGGTGTGTTTTCGTGTGTCTGTATATTTCATATTGTTCTAGTGTGTTGAGTTTCTGGCTTTTTGGTTGGATGTGCAGTATTTCCATGTCTGTGTTGATGTCTCTGTAGGTGTGGTTGGCATTTGTGATGTGTTCTGCATATGTGGAGGTGTTTTGTAATTTTGTTATGGCTGTGATGTGTTCTTTATAACGTGTGTGAAACATCTGCCTGTCTGTCCTATGTAGAAGTTGTTGCAGGCGTTACATTTGAGTTTGTATACGCCTGTGTGGTTGTATTTGTTTGTTTGTGTTGTTTGTGTGTTGAGATGTTTTTGTAGAGTGTTATTTGTTCTGTATGCGATGTTGTAATTTAATTTCTTGAATGAAGTTGCAATTTTATGTGTGTTTTTGTTTTCGTATGTTAGTGTGATGTATTTTTGTGTTCTTGTGTTTGTGTTGTATTCTTCTGTTTTTTTGTGGTTTTGTTTTGTCTTACGTATTATGTTGGGGTTGTATCCGTTTTCTTGTGCTACGTATTTGATTGTGTTTAGCTCTTCGTTGTAATCCTGTTGGTTCATTGGTATGTTGAGTAGTCTGTGTACCATTGTTCGGAATGCAGCTTGTTTGTGTTGTGTGGGGTGGTTGGATGTGTTGTGTATATGTGTTGTTGTTGTTTTTCTGTATACTTTGAATGTGTGTTTGTTGTCTACTTTTGTTATTGTGATGTCTAGAAAATTTATGGATTTGTTGTTTTCAATTTCTAATGTGTAGTGTAGCTTTGGGTGTATTTTGTTTATGTGTTGATGTAGGTTTTGATCTGTCTTTTGTTTCCTTTGTATAGTATTTGTATGTCATCTACGTATCTGTGCCAATATATGATGTTGTCTGCGTGTTCGTTGTTGTCTTTGTTTAGTATGTATGTCTGTTCTATGTGGTGTAAGAATATTTCAGCTAGAATGCTGGAAATGGGTGATCCCAAGGGTAGGCCTTCGGTTTGTGTGTAATATTTGTTATTGTATGTGAAGTAGTTTTGTGATGATGATGTCTGTGGTGTAGATTATTTTTTAAAATGCCTGCCGGGCAGGATAAAATGATTAAAAAGGAGGATATGTCCTCCTTTTACCGGACGGATGGCAACCCCCAAATAAATAAATCGGCCCAATCGGCTTAAAGCCGGGCCCTGACAGCCCGAGGCGTTCCGACGAGGGCTCGAACTCTAGTTCTTCCAGTTTGTGGTCCGTCGCTGTGTCCTCGGAGAGTTTTTGTACAAATGTAATCTAGTTTTCGAAAAGTGGAAGGAGGAACTCTGCCGCACCAGGTCCTCTTATTAAACAGGCCTTAGCGGTCATCAGCTTAGCCCAGTGATAAGCGGGTCTATCTCGTGTCTTATCTGCGACGGCTGCTTTTCGCTGTACTTTACAAGGCATGCTTGTTGCTTATGCGGAAGTGGGAGCATAAACATACTGACTGTTCGGGGGCACAAAAACTGATGTGCGAGTAGTAATAGGCAACGCGTTATCTAGATGGAGTAGTCAGTACGTCGAGACCTAGTTTCGGCATATAATAGCTAGAGGCCATCTTTGTACGTAGAGAACTGTGATACATTGCTTTGTGCAAAGTTTGAGGCATCAGAACTTCATAGTGTTTAAATTAAAAATATTTTAATTTATCGTATTTTCATAAAATTTGCAACTTTAAACTGTTGTAGCTCGAAACCCTTTCACCCAATGATCAAAATCATGGTTTATTTTGATGCTGAGAAATTAAAGTTATATTCACAAATAAACAGATTTTCTTATTTTTTATGGAAATGGAGAAATTTAGATTTTTCCTCATTAAGACACCTTTGCCAAGGAAATAATATTTTAAAAATATATATAGTTAGATTCCGCATTGAAGGTACAACTAAACACATATTTTTTTACTGATGGCACGTTGATAAGAAGCTATTGAAAATATCAAATAAAGAAAATAAATAGTACGCGCGTGAACTAACCAGCTGACTGTGAGGCGGGAGCTAGCCGAGGTAAGCAAAGCCAGGAGGCCTAAACACGTGATGTGTCGTCTAGCAGTCATGGCTGGGCTAGCTTTATTACAGGTTTTCATAAACACAGGAGTAAAATGACGCTCAACGCTCGCTTATCTTCAGCTCTCGGCCAGTGCGTGCGGTACTGCGCCGTTCAAGTCCAGGCGTGTGAAAATAATCTAATACCCTATTGTCGTATCACTAACCAAACAATGCCGAATCCCTCTTAATAATGCAAGGTTTTTTCTCAATATTCGTTTACATTTTTACAAATTGGCAAAAAGCCTAAAAGTAAGTAAAATCAGATTATCTCTCTCTCTCTCTGTATACAATAAAAATTAGGATTACTTCTTAACATAACCTACCAAATGTCAGCTTCAAAATGAGCTCTCGTTCAATGTTCTGCAGTAAATGGTTCCAGAGTTCTGAGCGCTGAAAGAGGCTTGTTTTTATAAAATACGCTAAATTTGTCGCTCAACAATACGAAAACCGTTTGACTTTCGATAGTATACTTTTGCAAATGCAATCTCCTCAGCACCTTGTTTAAATAGGAAAAAATTGGAGTATAAAAAATGCGAGGTTTTTTACTGATCGATTTCATATGGAATAGTGCTTATATAAATGATCGAAGTTGACTTGATAATAGTCCAAAGCAAGGCTATTTTTGTGTAAATAAATGAGCAGATTCAACGCGCCTCATTCGTAGCCGGGGTTTAAAAGCAGACATTCCTTGATGTACTGGACTTCAGGTTGAATCGCGAAATACTCTGGCTTAAGATTTGGGACAAATGTGGCCAGAAGCCACCAGAAAACGGTCGATTTGACATTAGTGATTAGCCGTTTGGCATGCGACGAACCGAAGCAGAATTATATTAATCTATTTAGTTACTGCGTCAGAAGCATCTCGACACAGGAACACTATAATCAATCTAACATTGTTCCAACAGCCATCAAGAGAAGCGCCATTCAATGTTCTCACAGCGCTGATAGATGATGAAAATAATGTGTGAAGGAACCTTGAGCTAAAGAAACACGACGTGATACGGAGAACAGATTAGACATCGGAAAGTTTGCTTGACAACTTCTTTATAAAAGTGGACAATGAAACGCACTACCGCGCTCCGCAAGCAAAGTAGCTTGTTTGACGCACTTAGGAAACTCATCAAGATACTAGGTGGTACTAGGATACGGACGATTATGTGCGTTATCTTGCATATGACATGCGACAAACTCAGAACTTCGAAAGAAATTTGCTGTTCAATGTGAATGGAAAAAAGGAGACATTTAATGAATATTGTAGGTAATCAATGCAACAAAAAAGCAGCAAGTCTATTCGCTACTCGAGCCACTAATATCTTGAATGAATTTCATAAGCAATGATATTCAAACTTCATTTGTTTTTCAATAATATGTTATGGGTTGCTAAGCAGTAAGATGCTCTAGAGCAGCCATGTCAATTGATGCCCACAGGAGCAAGCGCGCGCTTTAGAGCCCAGGAGAGCCTGAGCGCTTTACAGCGGAAAGGAAAGAGACAGAAAAAAGAGGTGGTATATGCCGCTTGGTCGAGCTATATTCAGGGATGGCCAGCACTGATTCAATAGATAAAGGGAAGAGAACTTATTAAAACTGTATCCATGGTAATTTTTAGATTTGTCTGAGAAGTATAAGTGCATTATAAGAATGGAAGTTTTAATTTTAATGCTCATTTTTCACAAGTTTGATTTTTTTATTCAAAAGAAATATTTTCTCAACTTTTCGTATAGAAAAGTGAAATTTTCAGGTATAGGCCTATTTATTTAGTAGCCTTACAGAATGTTTTCGTAAACCTAATATACCGTGTATACGTATTACTGAAGATAGTGTATTGAAAATTTTGAAAATATTCGCATGGAAATTGTTTGTAAGGAAATGAATTAACAAAGCAACTACTGTTACATCATAAGCAAAAGATACGTGCCCATGTGTTGTAAAAATGTCAGCTCTGTAGCTTCAGCAGATTTCGAGAAAATAATTTAATATTCTGATGATAGGAAGTTGCTCACAAATATCACCTTAAAAGCATAATGCGATAAGAGTTTTGTTATGTAATATTAGTTACACTTAAAACAGATACAGCACCTAGGTAACTTTGCTTTGTACTGTAATATTGTTTTGATTAGTTTATTGATTACTTTTGTAAGGCTAAAGATACCATCAATATAAATTCCAACTTATCATGTCATATTCAATCTCTTTCTTTGGAATATCACTTTCTTTATGAATGATGTGTTTCATCCACTTAATACAGTATAATATTATACTACTATGGAATTTAAGTGAATATTCCTTCTTAACTCTCTATTATGTTATTAAGATTTAAAACACAAGTGCAATATTAAGAAATCAGTGTTAGTACTTTTGTTTTACAGACAATATAGATAATATTAAACAGAAAGAAGCCATATAAAAATAACGATATAAAATTTCACGTTCCGTTTGAAGTTTGTGCACCACTGTTTTCTTAATCCAACAAGTTGCTTATTCATATACACAACCCTTCCTCTTTCCATACTTAGCGCTTGATGCCCGCGCACGACGTTGAGGTCAGAAAATGCGCTTGCTTTGACATCACTGCTCTAGAGTACACAGAAATGATAGCGGACATTTTCCCGCAATAGATACCCACTTATATGTTCCACATTAAAAAAAACTAATATTTTATCACCCATAAGACGGAGGAATTAGGATTTTACCGCTGCTCATTGACTGAAAACTAGCCTTCTCTCACATTAACTATGAAAATATAATCATTACGTCTTATCACCGAAAAAATAGAAGTCAATCTCTATATCAAAGAAAAAAAAAAACACTATTTTACAACCTCATCGACGAAAATTACCATTGCAATAGCCTACCGCCTCACCTTTCAAAAACTAGACTATTCTACCATTTCAAAATATAAAACTACTATCTACCACCTCTCAATCTCAAGAACTACCATTCGACCACCTCATCCACTAAAAATCAACCATTCCACAACCTCACCGTCCAAAGAACTATCATCATTCTACCACCTTACAAGTGAAAAATGTTATCACTGCATCTCACTGACCAAAAGACTATCATTCTGTCAACTTGCCATTCCAAGAATTAGCATTATATCAACTTACCAACAGAAAAACTAACATTGCACCTCACTGACCAAAATCTATATTCCATCACAAGAACTACCATTCTGTCACCTTAACCATTAAAATCTACCATTTTGCTAATGAAAACGCTATCACTGCACCTCACCGACTCCAAAAACTACCAATGTCCCGCTTCATCATCTTACTGTTCCAAGAATTAGACCATTGTCACCTCAACCATAAAAAATCTACCGTTGTGCCGATGAAAAGCTAAAACCTGCATCTCACCGGTCACAAAAATGACCAATGTACCAATTCAACACCTTACTGTTACAATAATAAATATTTTACCACCTCACCCAACAAAATCTATCACTGTGCCGACGACAAGGCTAATACTGTACCTCAGGGCCTTAAAAAACTATTAATGTACCATTTTATCGAAGAAAAAATATCACACTAGCATCTTATCATCGCAAGAATTACTTACGTATAACTAGGGCTGTTTATTTATGGAGATCGCGAAAATCACGACATAATAGATATACAATAGATTTTTACTAATCTTTACGAATTAAATGATTCTGATGAATAATATGCGGATAAAACAATCGTGACAAATCGCGAAATAGAGTTCTAATAGCGAAATATGAACACATTCGTGAATTATTACTATTGCGTCGTTTTATAGCGAATTTCATATTCTGAGTTTTTTTTTTCGGATTTTTTTTCCACTTGAATCTGTTATATATACATTACATGGTATTCCAGGTGTTCTGATTACATTAGTGAACTTAAAAGATGAAGAATTCAACATTTCACTAATAATTTGAAAGTGTTAATTGGAGGGCTGCAAGTTTTTTTTTTTTAATGAATGTGTGTTAAATACAGTCTCAATCCAACAAATACCATCATTATCGAGGAAATAATGTTGGTAAATGACTTTATTTTTTATAAATTTTATAAGTGGACAATACTGTTATAAACAGGAGTCATCCTGAGCTGATCAAAGCAAAACTACAAATTGTACTGAATTTGTCTTTCATTTGTGAACATTTTCACTAATTTGCAAAACGGGATGAAAAATTGTTAAGAGCAAAATCTCAAGAGAAATACCAGAAGTAAACTAAATATAAATTACGTAAACAACAGTGTTGAATCCAATGTAATAAAATAAATATATCATGGCAAATTTTACTTTTTTTTGTGACAAAAACCTGGCAACCCTACTGACAGCTCAAAAAAGGTTTTGCATAAGTACCACACACTAAAACCATTATTAATCCAACAAATATTATCTACTGGCCATACCGCACCTTTACCAGAATCCAACGGACCTTCAATGTTAATTATTTGGAAAATAATATTCATACTGAGTTAATACTCCAATTCCAAAATAATTGTATTTTCAAAAAGTTCCATTAATCTCCACCAAGAATACAAATCAATCTCCAACAATCTCCGCCGACACCAATATTAAAAAACACAAATGATAAAATTAATCTCCATAAATACCTGTCCCTGATAATGACTCTGGAATACTTTACCGACGGAAAAACGAATATTGCACCTCACCGACCAAAATCTACATTCCACCACCTCACTGAAGAAACTATAATTATATCGCTTTACTGTCCAAAAAAAAAAACTGCCATTCTACAACATCATACACCTAGATATACAATTCTACCACCGTCGACCGGGCATACTTTACACAAGGGGGGTAACTTTACACATTTCTAGAAAAATGGTGTATAACAGCTTTAATAATGGCACACACTTCAGTCTACCACACATATGTGCTGTTGTCACATAGAATCAGTTCCACGGAGTTGCTACACATTGTCTGTAATGTGCTGCCTTCTAAACATTTTTCCAGAAATGTGTAAAGTTACCCCCCTTGTGTAAAGTACACCCGGTTGACAGCACCTTATTGATTGAAAAGTCAACACTACACCTCACCGACCAAAAACTACCATTTTACCACCTCATCGACAAAAGTCTACCATTACACTACCTCCTCAACTAAAAACTACCATTGTAGGACTGACTTCATCGATAAAGAACTACGAGTCACTAAAATGTAATTTCAGTACTTTGATTTTCAACGCGAAACATTTTGATTATGAAGAACTGTGGAACTAGCCTGGAAATGAAACTCGATTAACTAAAGAACCAAACGCCAATTCCTTGTCAGGTGATCGACATCCCACGTAGAAGATAAACCATTGCACTGTGTAAAAACAAACACACTAGAGCACATGTTTCAGAACTCCACGGCACGCACGTGTACTTACAGAGAGAACAAGATGCCCAGAGTCTTGGTGACAAGACCCATGCTGCACACAACCGACGCGGCTCAGGCCCTCCCGGTAACTGGCCAACTGACTGGAGGAAGGAGGAGGAACGACTGAGCGCTGGAAGCCACCCCACCCCACGCAAACAGCGCAACAATCACAAACTACACCGCGAAATAAAAACCGTGTGATGGATGTCTACGCGTTTCGAAACAATTCCCACCTTTATCATGTTGCGAACTCTGTTTCTGTTTAAAGTGTATTTTCTTGACTAGTTATTTAAGATATACTTAAACAGGGGCGACAAACTTCCTACGAAGGGGAAGACCGTAGATTCTACCTCTCCCCATATACCTTGACTACAACGTGTGTTTACAGTGTTTAACACTGATTTACTGATTTATTGTACAGGGACATCATTTTATTTTTACTAACATTTTTAATATTAACTTTGCCTATACTTCTGGATCAACGCCGTTTGCTACCTCTTCCACGACTGGAGTTCGAGGATACTGGCATAATATACAAACAAATCACTTTACTAGGTATAGGAGGGAAGAAAAGTAGTTCATCCATTTACGTAAACTAGGAAATATCGCGCTTTTGAGTTTGATCATTTTCATTAGGTTTTGTTTAATCAAGTACAATACAGCATTAAAGTCGCGACGCTGTTATTCCCGGCGTGACTCCTCCTCTTTGCTTACGTCTTAGGAATGAAGGCTCTATAAAGTCTACGTAGATAGTATCGTTCGCCATCTTTGTTCTTTCATTGCCGAGCTACCATACGAGGAATCTATTTGCCACACCGTTAAACATTTTCATGCCGTAGCTCCTATGATAATAAATCAAACGCACTGTAATTCAGCAAATAATTGAGCGGCAAATAACGTCTTCGTGTGCTTTCTGCGAACTCCAACGAAAGAGCCAAAATGGCGGGCGATTATATTACTTATTTATCGAGCCTTAAGAAATGAATAACGTCTTCCTCAGCGAATCACAAGACGCACACGTTTAAATGTAGCCGACCTGCAACGTGATTGGCTGCCGGAAATTAGAGCGACGGGACTATAACAATGACTGTTTTTACTAACGAACTGAGCTATCCATGCGGACGTATTCATTATGCGGTGTATATTATACTGTATAGAGCACACTAATGTACAATATAGAGAATGAAGTTAAATTGAAAAATAATCATAATATGGATATTTAAACACATTTTTAAAAATGGTGACCGTTCATTTCGATACCCGCTTCAGTTCTAATGTGCATATTATAGACTAATGTACCTAATCCCAATTACCAGTTTCGTCCTTCGTACTAGTAACTCATGTTGAAATAATTCTGTACCTACTCTATAAAAGAGTACCTTACGTACTGTAAATTCAATCTTCACTTCTGGCCGATCCGAAAAGATAAAATTACTCAGACATGCTATCTACTGTCCGTCCAAGTGGTTATGTCGTAGGGTCGTAGAAAGGGGGAAATCACGTGACAGTTAATTACTTAAAGAAGGCTCTTTTATTTAAGTTATTTTAAACAGTTGTATAATATTACGTAGACGTCCAGTTCCTAACAGAAATTAATGTTCTCAGAAAAGAGCTAAGACAGCCCAGCCACTAGCTGGCGAATAAAAGCTGGTGGGGGAAACCGGGATACGACGTAGACAAATGGACGACAGTACCTGTGCGAAAATGATTCAATATCGAAAGCTCTTTCGTCACTGGAAAACGCGAACATATTTTTGGAACGTACTGTTTACTATGACTGTATATGCGGTCTTGGATCTGTGTGGAGGACGGTTGAACTTCATTAGTAGAAGGGGTGGGAATGAAGTACATTCAAAAACTCAGGTACAATAAAAATTGAAGTAAACATAAAATGATGTCCCTGTACATGATTGTCTGTTGTTTTATGTCGGAGTGGGTCTTCCTATTGCACATGTCTCTCTTTATTTCGGAAACCTACATTAGTAGACCTCGGATTTTAGGTTAAGGGGTTAGGTACAGTAAAATTTTTGGAAATATTCAACATTTTTTTCCTCCATTACTGTATATTGTACAATAATGAAAATTGGTATGTGTAAAACACTGTTCTTCTGCTATAAGAAAAAAAAAATAGTTTTACGGTTAAAAAATTATATATATATATATATATACATATATATATTTTTTTTTTCAAAATTCAAAACGGTGGCAGTTCACTGTGCAGTGATGAAGCGTAAATAGCGTGAGCTAACCAGCTGAGTGTGAGGCGGGAGCTAGCCGAGACAAGCAAGGTCAGGAGACAAACACGTGATGTTTCGTCTAGTAGCGCATAGCTGGGCTAGATTTATCACAGGCTTTCATAAACACAGGAGTAAAATGACGCCCACCGCTCGCTTATCTTCATCTCTCGGCCAATGCGTGCTGTGTTGCGCCTTTCAAGTCTAGGCGTGTGAAAATAATTTGTTTAATACCCCCGAAACTTATTGCCGTGACACTAAGCAAACAATGCCGAATCCCTCTTAATAATGCAAGGTTTTTTCTCAATATTTTTTTACATTTTTACAAATGGGCAAAAAGCCTAAAAGTAAGTAAAATCAGATTATCTCTCTCTCTCTCTCTGTGTATACAACAAAAATAAGGATTACTTCTTTTCATAACCTACCAAATGTCAGCTTCAAAATAAGCTCTCGTGCAATGTTCTGCAGTAAATGGTTCCAGAGTTCTGAGGGCTGAAAGAAGCTTGTTTTTATAAAATACGCTAAATTTGTCGCTCAACAATACGAAAACCGTTTGACTTTGGATAGTATATTTTTGCAAATGCACTCTCCTCAGCACCTTGTATAAATAGGGAAAAAATTAGAGTATAAAAAATGCGAGGTTTTTTACTGATCGATTTCATATGGAATAGCCCATAGGCATCCATAGATAGTTGCTCACCACTAGGATCGCTAATATCGCCTCATTACAGACAATGAGAAATAGTACCAACACAGTCTATTGTTCCTAGCACCCTCACAACTCAAGCTTCGTGATTGTATATATTAGACTGTGCTAGAAATGCCACCATTCCAAACTGATTCACTCCTCCTTCCTAACATTTCCAGACCTTTATTTTGAACACTGCTAGACAGTGCGTATGTACTCGTGTCTTGGACCTGAGAGCTCAGACACCGCAAAAACAAGAAGCTGCCTCTCTGCTCTGATGAATCGCTCTCGGGGCGGGGCGCGAGCTGTTTCCGGTTACACAGCTGTTCACAACCCGCGGCTCGCGACTCCCTAATTGTCGTATATATCTAGTCTTTAAGGTGGGTTTACACGTTCATACAACTTGTGTACATTGCTAGCGTCTAGCACTGCAGCTTGGTACAGATTTTCAATGGGCAAGGAGCTCTGTAGTCATGGCAACATTGAAACGCCTTCACTTGTTTTCCCGTAAGACCAACCGTGTTTTCCTGTGTTATAATTTTGAGTATAGTAAGATAATGCTGTAATAATAATAATAATAATAATAATAATTTTTTATTTTTATTTTATTGAGTTATTTTACGACGCTGTATCAACATCTAGGTTATTTAGCGTCTGAATGAAATGAAGGTGATAATGCCGGTGAAATGAGTCCGGGGTCCAGCACCAAAAGTTACCCAGCATTTGCTCAGATTGGGTTGAAGGGAAACCCCGGAAAAAACCTCAACCAGGTAACTTGCCCCGACCGGGATTCGAACCCGGTCCACCTGGTTTCGCGGCCAGACGCGCTGACCGTTACTTCACAGATGTGGACAATAATAATAATAATAATAATAATAATAATAATAATAATAATAATGCATGTTCGTGGTGAAATTAATGAAAATATATGGTGAATACCGATAAAGAATTGTTAACTTTGTCGCTTTGTGTTAAAGCGAAGATGATGGTATAATTTGAATGTTTTTTTTTTCCTAATTGATGAACATTTTTCATTTTTTGTTTGTAGAAATTCCATTGCCGCACCAAGTACATAGGATATGGCGTTGTTAGCAGAAGAGACGATACTAAGGGATATGCTATTAGAGCTAAATGATTGCTGTGAGCAGTATGGGATGAAGATAAATGCCATCAAGACGAAGAGCATGGTCATAGGAAGAAAAGTAGAGAAGGTAAACTTGCGAATTCTAAATGAGGCAGTAGAGCAAGTGGACAGCTTCAAATACTTGGGGTGTACTATAAGCAGTAACATGAGCTGCTGCCAGGAAGTCAAAAGGAGGATAGCAATGGCAAAGGAAGCTTTTAATAGAAAAAGGAGCATCTTCTGCGGACCTCTGGAAAGAGAACTAAGGAAGACACTAGTGAAGTGCTTCGTGCGGAGTGTGGCATTGTATGGAGCAGAAACATGGACATTACGACGAAGCGAATAGAAGCATTTGAAATATGGATATGGAGAAGAATGGAGCGTGTGAAATGGACAGAGTAAGAAACGAAGCTGTGTTGGAAAGAGTGGGTGAAGAAAGAATGATGCTGAAACTGGTCAGAAAGAGGAAAAGGAATTGGCTGGGTCACTGGCTGAGAAGAAACTGCCTTCTGAAGGATGCACGAGAAGGAATGGTGAACGGGAGAAGAGTTCGGGGCAGAAGAAGATATCAGATGATAGACAACATTAAGATATATGGATCATATGAGACAAAGAGGAAAGCAGAGAATAAGAAAGGCTGGAGAATGCTGGGTTTGCAGTGAAAGACTTGCCCTTGGGCAGAATATTATGAATGAATGAATCATAATAAAAAGTAGTTAACATGAATGGCCATTTTTGCAGATACGAGGTATCACTTCTTAGCCATCATTATGTAATTAAATGTAGATTTTCGAAAGAAAGAAATAAAGAAAAAATGAAGAAATTATCAGATAAAGCATATGCATAACTATTTTGTAAATTTGTCGAAAGCTATTTTAACTTAAAATTCATGTTATAAGAATGCAATAATGATTTGTATAGAGCCATTATAAGGAATTTCTACGATGAAATCTTAGCAATATTTTGGGAGTTCTAAACCCGGTTCAAGAAGAACCTCGTCTTCACCGTAGGTTATTTACGGTGATGCTAACCTTGGTCTTCGTCATGGCATTTCCTTTTAGTGAATACTTGTACCACATATCCAGAAACAGAAATTGGCGAAAAGCGTGAGTCCCCCACAGGGTGTGAACTCTTCTGGCGCTCCAGGAGACGCGGAGAAAATAGCGGCGCTGCGTCGGAAGTCCCGCTGCGGACATCCTTGAACGTCGGGAGGGCGTCCCTGCGTACAGATTTAGACTCCCTGCACTTTGTGGGAGCGTCGACGAGACTGCCACATCTAACTGCTAGCTGCTTAATATACAGCATTTCCCAGAAGTGACACGAAACTTCAATCAAAATTGAACTAATGGTCTGCAGGAGCAAATGCTGCTGGGGGAGGGGGTTATCGACCAATTCATTCATTCGTTCACAGTTTTCTGTCCAAGGGCAGGTTTTTCACTGCAAACCCAGAATTCTAAAATATTTCCTATTTTCTGCCTTTTGTCTCCTCACATGATCCATAGGCCTATACCGGGCCTGCAGAACCCGTAAGTAGGGGAAATATGACGTCAGCATCACTCCACTTCTATTGGGGATGACTGACTTACACGTAGACTTGTTGACATTCGTTGCATGTTGGAAAGTTTATCAGTGGCGGCACTGTAATTAAAAAAAAAAAAGATTGTAATAAATTCATTGTATTTATAATGCGTTATGTCGTTTCAAGGTTTACGATTATGCTAGATTTCCTGTCGGTAGTTTCTTTGAGATTTCTTTGCACCTAGCCTGCTTTAGATTTTCGAAAACTTTCCTCCTTTCATCACCTACGGAAACATAAATTTGTAGAATTTAAGTAATTAACGTTGAAAGTTTATATATATATATATATATATATATATATATATATATATATATAGGCCTGTGTGTGTGTGTGTGTCGTCGACACCTGTGGAGTAACTGTTAGCGCGTCTAGCCGCGAAACCAGGTGGCCCGGGTTCGATTCCCGGTCGGGGCAAGTTACCTGGTTGAGGTTGGGTTTTCCCTCAACCCAATATGAGCAAATGCTGGGTAACTTTCGGTGCTGGACCCCGGACTCATTTCACCGGCATTATCACCTTCATCTCATTCAGACGCTAAATAATCTAAGAGGTTGATAAAGCGTCGTAAAATAACCTAGTAAAATAAATAAAAAAATATATATGTCACTATATATTTCAATACAAAATGAACGAGTGATGTCCTTAATTTAACAATACATAAATAAATAATCGATATACAAGAGATAGGTATGGAAGTAAATCCCGAAAAAAAAAAAAACAAAAAAAAAAAAAACAACCAATTTCTTTTCCTATTTTTTTTTTATTTTAGTAGGTTATTTTACGACGCTTTATCAACAGCTTAGGTTATTTAGTGTCTGAATGAGATGAAGGTGATAGTGCCGGTGAAATGAGTCCGGGGTCCAACACCGAAAGTTACCCAGCATTTGCTCGTATTGGGTTGAGGGAAAACCCTGGAAAAACCCTCAATCAGGTAACTTGCCCCAACCGGGAATCGAACCTGGGCCATCTGGTTTCACAGCCAGACTTGCTAACCGTTACTCCACAGGTGTGGACCTTTTCCTCTTCTTGATCAGTTTCAGCATCATTCTTTCTTCGCCCACTCTTTCCAACACAGCTTCGTTTCTTATTCTGTCCACTTCACACGTTCCATTCTTCTCCATATCCACATTTCAAATTCTTATAGTCGCTTCTCTTCACTTCGTCGTAATGTTCATGTTTCTGCCCCATACAAAGCTACACTCCACATAAAGCACTTACTAGTCTCTTCCTTAGTTCTTTCTCCAGAGGTCCGCAAAAATGCTCCTTTTTCTATTAAAAGCTTCTTTGGCCATTTCTATCCTTCTTCTGGTTTTCTAGCAGCAGCTCATGTTACTGCTTATAGCACACCCCGAGTATTTAAAGCTGTCCACTTGCTCTATTGCCTCGTTAACGTCCAGAATCTTTTACCGTGGAAAGACTAATATACCATGTTTACAGTTTTTCTCGGGAAAGCTAAATTCTGTTGCTTTCCTCACACCACTCTCTCTTTCGCATCTTAAAAGTCCCAGCGGGCCCCAGCGTGGAGGTGAGGAGAGTGGGTTTGACTAACTAGGCCCTCCGGACTTCATCGAAATTCACCTCAAGGGATAAATGTCAGTTCTATCAGGGTTTTTGACCCGATGAGAGACCGGGAAAATCCTAATTAGCCTTTGCAGTTTACATTATTTTAAATCGCCCACTTGGCCTTATCGCCTCTGTCCGCAATGCACGGATTCCCTCCAGGATTCTGGCCAGAGAATTCTAAATGGATTTCCGTACGGTCCATGATGAAAATAAAGAATGTCCCGACAATTATATCGACTGCAAGGTCTCCAATTGCTGTAATACTGAAGGTATAAATTAATAGGTGAACGCGAAGCTTATTTTGTTAGTCCAACAGTATGAAGAACTTTAAAATTGATCTATAGTAATGTCACAAGTGGTCTGAGATTTCCTCGAGTGACATTTATTAGGCCTATTTCTTGAATAAAATAAAAATGTAAATAATATATCCCTAAAATTCGCTCACAAAATGTTAATAATTGTATATTTATGAATACTTAACCTATTCAGACATTGTGAAGTCGAAATAGATTACTGCAATAAAGAAATTGAATGTTATTCAGTAATGCCAATTGAGAAAAGCGAAATACAGGTTTAAAAATGTTAATTACATGTACTTCGCTTTTCTCTTGTTATTATAACAGAAATACGCTTTCATTATCTGCTGAAATCATGTATGTATGTATGCATTTATTCACACTGCAATGGGTATATACCCGGTGGCAGTGGTAACTAATTACATTCAATAATGACAATAATAAACTTAAAATTAAAAATACAATTAATAATAATAATAATAATAATAATAATAATAATAATAATAATAATAATAATAATAATAATAATAATAATAGGAACAGAGGAACATCCTTCCTCAGACGGAATTCGGCTTAAGAACCGTCACATACGGTATGACACTTAACGGACATTCGCATCTGGATCGTCTTTGTTAATTTAAGGGGACCAGATACGATGGAGTGCCTTACATTGGAAAAAAGTGTTTAATTTAATTTAACCATTTTATAGTATAATTACAAATAACCTGATTAATACATTAATTAAATGAACAATTGTTATGAAGGAGTGTCATTCTCTTTAGATACAATGAACATGGAATCAGAAGATGAAGATGTAGATGTGGAAGTAGGATTTCGTATTTTATTTAGTACAATGGATTCATGCTCATCGATTTACGTAGAAACAGTTGGCCACACTGACTAAACAAAAGAACGACCATGCGATAAATTGATAGTGATAAATCGAGCTGCAGAAATTATCGCGATGTATGACTGTGATTGGTTGGAATTCTAAATTTCATTACACTTCATTGGCCGAAAATGGAATGACGTCATATAAACGAAATAATAATAATAATAATAATAATAATAATAATAATAATAATGATTTATTTTAGCTGGCAGAGTTAAGGCCGTAAGGCCTTCTCTTCCACTCAACCAGCAAAAAGTGTATATACATATGCATGAACTTACAAAGAATCCAACAATTTGATTGAGATGAGAGTTACATGTATACAAAAGTTATTTACAAATTAAACAACAAAATACTATGAACTATTAATTAAACACTGAAATAAACTGTGTAGCAGAATTAAACTAAAATACATAGAATGTTAATATATTTCAAATAATATTAGATAATAGAAAGAGATTATTACGAGACAATTAAAATACAGCACAATCAGGATGATGTCTAAAGAAAAAAGTAACAATGTAGTCAGTGATAGTTTAAATCAGTATGATTGGAGTGAAATGCTAATAAGGTTATCTTTTAAGCTGTTCTTGAAGGTGTTTATTGTCTTGCAGCCCCTAATACTTTGTGACAAGGAATTCCATTGACGCGAGGTGGATATTGTAAAAGATGATGAATAACAAGATGTTCTATGAAGAGGTATACTTAGCGTGCCACAGATAAGTGATCTGGTATTTACGTCGTGGTTAGAGTATAGATAAGAGAAACGAGACGAAAGGTAATTTGGTGTTGAAGTGTGCAGAATTCGAAAGAGTAAAGACAAAGAGTGTAAAGTTCTGCGTTCTTTAAGTCGGAGCCACGAGAGACTTGCGAAGGACGGTGATATGTGATCATACCGTCGGATGTTGCACACGTATCTGACGCACATATTCTGAGCTCGCTGTAACTTGACTGACAATTCAGAACTTAGGTCACTTAACAAAACGTCACAATAATCGAAGTGCGGCGTTACTAGGGTTTGCACTAGGGTAAGGAAATAGTCAAATTAGAATTACAGCAATGTAATATGGAAAAAAAAAAAAAAAAAAAAAAAAAAAAAAAAAAAAAAAAAAAAAGAACATATGGGGTGAGATTGGGGAAATATTGACTCAACCAGGTATGTCCTTCATAGTTTATTTAAGTTACAGGGATATTCATTTTATTTCCAGGTTCAACGAAATACCGCACTCTAGCGGTAAATTACAACACTATAATAACGAGCCGAACGAATTTTTACAAGTGAGCGCACGTCTACATTTAATGTAAGTACAAGAACTTCGTTACATTAACACGAACGTAATCCGGTCCATAGCACGTAGCCAGATGAGCCGGAAAGTACTTTTTCGGTATCGCGGAAATTGGAAACTTGCATTTCCGCCAAATTCTGGAAATCGATTGCTTACATCGCCGCGATACGGTACTTCCTCCCAGCTCCGTATTTTTACCGACAATCGCATGGGTTTGTTTATGCAGCTATTTCTGCACTAGAGTGGAGCAATGGCCATTTCCCCCCCTTCAATCCTCATTCTCGTCACGTCGCCTGCACCACGCCCTGCCCGCTACGTTCCCCAAGAGACCACTCGTCCCAGAGGGAATGGGTGTACCCGCGGAAACATATCGGGGCCATCAAACTGACTGGACCCAGCTACATGATCCTCTCTACAGCCCAGCCTTAGGCTATAATTTAATTAACATTCATTTTAAGGAGAGCGGATACAATGTTAAATTTTCAATGTTTTGGAACATTCAACTCCTAAACAACTGAAGATACAGTGCTGACATTTTTACAGATTGTTGCTCAATATTTTTTCTGTCCATTAAGCATTTAAGTTAGTTTAATCTCATGATGCTTCCCCCCTGATTTTTTCCTAAATGTCTCAAATTTGATTTCATTTTTATAATTAAACTAGTGGCTTGTGCAGCAAATGCTGCAAACTAAGTTCATTAGACGTTCAAAGAAAAATTTTTCAGATTTATTTTCAATTAAAGATACCAGACATTTTGAAAGTTATTTGGTTCCATAATAATGAAACATACTCCCTCTGAATGGTTTTTATGTCCAATACTTTTTGTTGAACCTATGTATTCTATGTCTCTTGAGTTTCAACGCGAAAACGCAAGTATTATAACAATGTCAGGACGATCAGTGGGTTTTTCATGTGGGAGTGAAGCAATAGCTATTTTAGATCATAGTGGATTGTAAAAGTCAGGTTTGCTATTCTTTGGAACAATAGACATAGCATCTTGGTATAGCTGCTGCATGGAGTGGTTGAAATGTAGAGAGTAAAATAATTTTATCCTGCTAAGAGATCTTGCTGAAATGATCGAGAGACTACAAAATTTTGTAGGTCTCTTATATTTTTATCAGAAAGTAATAACGTCTTTCGTTAGGAAATGTAATTTTTGCGCTCTCTCGAGCCAATACTGAAGAGAAAGACGCATATAAATATCTACACCACACCGCCATTAAGTATATGAAAAAGACCAAACCCCAATTGATTAATAACTATAAAAATATTTGATTTTTAATAACAATATTACTAACTTATGTAAGTTTTATATATATAATAGCCGCCACTCAGTAAATTATAATTATAAATGAAGATCTAATTTAACACATTCTCTGTATCTACTTATGTAATCCCAAAACGTTTCACTTCCATATCATCAATATAGCATTAATATGTATAATTAATGAAAAATAATCACATCATGGCATTAACTATAATGAAATTTCATTGCTAATGGTAATAATGTAATCAAACCACTTCAAGTTTTTTGGATTTCAATATCCAATACACAGCTGTACTCAGAAAATTACACACCGCAAAATCAGACCTGTAAATTAGCGAGTCTTCTAGTTTTTAATAACCAATTGAATCTGAACTCTAAATATGTCAACAATCCTGCAGGTCATGGCCTTCGTGTAATAGCCTATTGTTTATTGCAGTGTGTGTTTTGTTTTATTCTGAAATCACGGCCGTGCTGAAATGCAATTAGTTATCAAAAATGAAGAAAGATGGATTTTGGAAAATAGGAAAATAATGTAGGAAAATTGTTTTTCACTGAAAACTACTATTTTTCTGAAAAACTTTGAGTTCCAAGCTTCAAAATGAGGGGCCATTTATTAAAATCCGTTCAGTCGTTTTCCGGGAATTTCCATTGCCAGTTCAAATTATATATATATATTTTTTTTTCTGCCGGATTCTGTTTTCCAATTCTTATAATTTTACATTTAATGTAAAGGGCATCACTATGGCAACATGTGGCAAAAACATCAAGTTTCTATTGGAATAGGTTTCACACGGAGTGTACTCAAAGATTTAAAAATGCCGAAAGGAGAAAAATAGGTCAAGAAAAGGTGACGTAACAGAAGTGTGACTTGCATACAGTTTCAGAACTATTAAAAAAGGACATTTGACGGAAGAGTTGAACGCTGGTATTTTGGAATATTAAATTTAAAGTGTCATTGCACATAAATCAGCAAACATTTTTTTAATGTAAGCCAACGATCAAAAGTTTTCAAGTTATTGTCAGCAAAAACTGTCGTCTGCTTCAATTTACCTTCCTCCTATTTTCGTCAGACAGCTGTATAGGCCTACAGATAGTTCGTATACGCATTCTAAGCCTATTATTTTCTTTATTTTACGACTCTTTATCAACTGCTGTGGTTATCTAGCGTCTGATTGAGATGGTGATAATCCCAGTGAAATGAGTCCAGGGTCCAGCGCCGGAAGTTACCCTGCATTTGCACTTAATGGGTTGGGGGAAAACCCCGGAAACATTTTAATCAGGTAACTTGCCCCAACCAGGATTTGAACCCGGGCCCGCTCGTCTCATGGTCAGACATCTGTTAGTCTACAACTGAGGACAATTTTTATAGAAGTATATTGAAAATAGTGTGTTAGTTGGGAGGCCGGCGGGAAAAAGGCCTTTGGGGAGGCCGAGACGTAGATGAGAAGATAATATTAAAATGGATTTGAGGGAGGTGGGATATGATGGTGGAGACTGGATTAATCTTGCTCAGGATAGGGATCAATGGCGAGCTTATGTGAGGGCGGCAATGAACCTTCGGGTTCCTTAATAGCCAATAAGTAAGTATATGTTGAAAATGATGTCCACTTTTCTGGCTGCAAGGATCTTTCAAGAACCAAAGTATCTTAATAAAACTTGTCTTGCAGATGTTTTCCCAATCATCAATCTCTCAGAATTTTCCGAAAATTGTACTCTAGACTCTTCAGCGACAACAGTCCCAATGAATCGAATCGGCTACAACTAAATCTCTCCCATTGTACCTAGGATAAGTATACTTCATTCATTCATAAAGTGTTCAACATAGTAGTAAACACACTGTATATGGAATAACTGCCATTATGTTCTCGTGAAGGATGTTACGACTTCTAATCGCCAGGTCAGACTTTCTAACGTCATACTGCCGTGCATCAAATACAAATCTATTCAAGAGAGGAAGATTTTAAACAACGCTACCATCCTGTCCCCGTTGATATATGATTCTGTCCTTATATCTAATCATCGTTTTATTGCTTCATGAGTAATATTAATGAGGCCGTTGCTAGGTTACACAAACAAATGAACACATGTTTTAGAAAAAAAAAGACAGACGAGACAAGTGAAATTTTATAAGATGACTGAATGTCTCACCATATTACCATACGATAGTGAAACATCTGAAGAGTTTAGCGCAAAGAAGGTCGACAGGCTTTCAGAATGTCCCCCGTCAATCACATTGTTTTCCAACGGTCAAAGTTTAAATACTGTAAGTTGCTGCTTTTCTCATTAATTATTTATACATTAGGCCTATGTCTTGCGATACTCCTTGTACGGAGCAAACGTAGCGGCTACTCTGTTCTCATTTGTATTCCTAGAGCAATGATTCTCAAACTGGGGACCGAGACCCTCTGGGGATCCAAGGAGTAATTAAATGTGGAGCCGCGGATAAGATAATAATAATAATAATAATAATAATAATAATAATAATAATAATACTTACTGGCTTTTAAGGAACCCGGAGGTTCATTGCCGCCCTCACATAAGCCCGCCATTGGTCCCTATCCTGAGCAAGATTAATCCATTCTCTATCATCATATCCCACCTCCCTCAAATCCATTTTAATATTATCTTCCCATCTACGTCTCGGCCTCCCCAAAGGTCTTTTTTCCTCCGGCCTCCCAACTAACACTCTATATGCATTTCTGAATTCGCCCATACGTGCTACATGCCCTGCCCATCTCAAACGTCTGGATTTAATGTTCCTAATTATGTCAGGTGAAGAATACAATGCGTGCAGTTCTGTGTTGTGTAACTTTCTCCATTCTCCTGTAACTTCATCCCTCTTAGCCCCAAATATTTTCCTAAGCACTTTATTCTCAAACACCCTTAACCTATGTTCCTCTCTCGAAGTGAGAGTCCAAGTTTCACAACCATACAGAACAACCGGTAATATAACTGTTCTATAAATTCTAACTTTCAGATTTTTCGACAGCAGACTGGATGATGAAAGTTTCTCAACTGAATAATAACAGGCATTTCCCATATTTATTCTGTGTTTAATTTCCTCCCGAGTATCATTTATATTTGTTACTGTTGCTCCCAGGTATTTGAACTTCTCCACCTCTTCAAAAGATAAATTTCCAATTTTTATATTTCCATTTCGTACAATATTCTGGTCACGAGACATAATCATATACTTTGTCTTTTCGGGATTTACTTCCAAACCTATCTCTTTACTTGCTTTCAGTAAAGGTTATGTATCTATTTCGATCTGAAATTCTTTCTCGGGTTTGCCGCCTATAAGTGAATCCAAATAGTGAATCAGTCATTTTCAGTAGCTATTGTAGCCAGTGGAATGTGTTATTGGCCGCGTGGGTACGAAACGTATGTATTTGGCGACCCACGGTTATCCTGTCGCTCACCACACCTCAGGAGACACGAGCACCTGCCCGTCTCCACCCTTTTATTCTGTTTGTAGCCTGCTTCATATAGCGCAGTTCTGCAAGGGTATCTTACCACCGGTTTTTCTCACGCTCTGCAGATCTCTTTTGTTACGCGGTTCTAGAACTAGTTCAAGAAAGGGAGAGTGTTTGTGCAAGACTCGCTTCAAAATACATCTTCGCGTGGGAAACGGGGACATTTACCTTTAAACATGCAGCAGAAGCGACCCTGACACCCGTGTCATGCTCTTTCATAATTTAGACTCATTTGTTAGATCTAACATTCAAACGAAGACTTTTAGAAATTTCAACAGACTTCGTATTTAGGCCTTTGTTTTCTTATAGGAATAACAGAACTTGATATTGTTCAGCCATGTTTTACTCTGAGATGCATTATTGTCTTCAAAACTTATATTTTTATTAGTGTTGTGGGACTTAATCGATTAATCGATCAAAATATTTAATCGAATAATCTAGTCGATTAAAATTAATCGGTTGTAGTTGATATTAATTATTATTTTCTTAATACAAACTCATACTAAAAATTCCGACAATACTCCTCTCTCGGAAATTGCTTACTTAAAAGCACAATAGTACTGTTATTTTCTAACTGTAAAGCAGGTAGCGTAGGGAAAATCTTTAGACCAACACACTTCAGAAAGAAATAGAGATATGAGGACAGTGACCTAGTCTACGTCTGTTGAAAGTTGAAACACAATGCGAAACCCTTATTAAGTTTTATGGTTTGGTAAGAAAACTTCCATCTTGTTGTGAGCTCATTTTCCTAGCATACGAAATACATACTTTTCTGGGATTCGTCCCCCTCATCCCTTATAAAATAGCCATGTCTACACTGTGAGCAAGTGAGAGCGTAACTACCTTCTTCTCTTTCTAAAATCTGGTAATTCGATTACAATTGAGGCCAGTCTTCTGTTTCGACCGCTGTACTTTTGCAGTTGCAGTTTCTGTACTGAGTTTGTATATGAAGGTTGTGTGTTTAGTTTGATAAAGAAAAAAGAATCAGTTTTCTGTGGTCTATGAAAAGTGTAAAGTCCATTATGTCATATGAGAATTTGAGAGATAAACTTGGTGAAACGTTTTGATTTAAATTGAACGATCGCGGAGAAGTGCTTGACAGAAAAAAAGTTTTTTCGTGTTTAGTGATGCAGGAAACATTGTTACTAAACGTAGAGCGGCACTTAATTCGGAGCATGTGAATGCACTCACATGTTTAAAATCATGGATGAAGCAGTATTAACCAGGTGAGTCTTCATACTTTTTGTTATTTTTGTTTGTCTAAAAAATTCCCTGAGAAATTTACACAATAAATTATAAACCTCATTATAAATATGTTAGTAAGTAACTAAAATAATTGTTTTGTAATATAACGATACAATATATTCAGATATACAACATTTAATACTTATGCTTATCACCGAAAATAAGTTAAATTCAACAATAATTGTGTATTACAGTATATTAAAACATTTTTTTAAACTCGATCAACCTATCGATTAAATTCAAATAGTTAATCGATTAAATATTTTGATCAATCAACAGCACTTTTTAATATTATAAAAATTATCAGACTGCCTAGTTTCGACGTGGTGTCCGTCATTGTCCGAAGCCTAGTGACGTCACGCGCTATCTTCTGGTTTCCTGTTTTGGTGGTGTGTGTTCATGATTGTGTTGGAAAGGGTGTGTGTTTTGAAATTCAATTGAATGTTCAGGCTGTGTTCTTTGTTTTATAAAACAAAAAAACCTCTTAGGTCTATTATGTATTTACTAATTTTATGCAATCGTGTTAATTCGGACACAGGTCTCTGTAGAAGAAATACGATCCTTTCATATCAGCATTTATTTGTCATAGTAACGATTTTGCTTGTTCAAAACTGTGTATCCACGTTGGTACGGTGTTTTATCAATCCCTGTTTATAAATTTTACGTTACTGGTATCCAAACTGCTCATTATTTCGTCATCCTTGACAACTTAAACAATGATTTTATCCTTAGCGGTGAAATAATAGTAATATGCGTTACAAGAGCGGTATGTTGAAGTTTTCATGTCCGAGGAAAAGTTTGAAAAAGCGAAACATAGTTGAGCTTTTTTAATTTCCGAGAATTGAAAGAAAACATACCGCTCGTGTATCGTACATTATTTTGTGCGAAGATCGTTTATTACATACCTGAAAGAGGAATTTCTACTTAGTTGCAATGAAATCTCCATCTTGGTTTCTGTTCAATGACGGTAAATTTGCAAAACAAATCTTCAACATTGTTGCTTTAAAATGTTTTGTGCGAGATCGTGCGTATTTGCTTGTTTTCCGCACAGAACCAATACGCGGTAAGTGTGAAATACCACATTCAGTATTCCCAACGTAACACACATAACGTCCACACCTGTGTAGTAATGGTCAGCGCGTCTGGCCGCGAAACCAGGTGGCCCGGGTTCGATTCCCGGTTGGGGCAAGTTACCCGGTTGAGGTTTTTTCCGGGGGTCTCCCTCAACCCAATACGAGCAAATGCTAGGTAATTTTCGGTGCTGGACCCCGGACTCATTTCACCGACATTATCACCTTCATTTCATTCAGACGCTAAATAACCTGAGATGTTGATACAGCGTCGTAAAATAACCCAATAAAAAAACACACAATTACAATTTCCCTCTTCTTACCGCTTAAGCGCGACATTCATTTTACTGCTTTAGGCTTTTAACATATTATTTTTAGAGACGTTCAATATAGTAATAATTATAAATTGGAAACTTACCACTGCAATTTCACCTAAATTGCACTGTTAATTATTGTTTTTAAATAAAGGTAAAGGTAAAGATATTCCCGTCACATGCCATGAAGGCACTTGGGGGGCACGGAGGTAGAGCCCCATGCTTTCCATGACCTCGGCACTAGAATGAGGTGGTGTGGTCGGCACCACGCTCTGACCGCCTTTTACCCCCGGGAAAGACCCGGTACTCAATTTTATAGGAGGCTGAGTGAACCTCGGAGCCGTTCTGGAAGTTTGGCAACGAGAAAAAATCCTGTCACCACCTGGGATCGAACCCCGGACCTTCCAGTTCGTAGCCAGCTGCTCTACTAACTGAGCTACCCGGCCGCCTATTGTTTTTAAATATTGGCAAAAATTAAGTAAAGTCTACAACTCCACGAAACGTATTGCATTCCTGATACAAGTAACATTAAGGAAGCCGTGAAAAAATCAACAAGATTCCAGATGCCGATGTTATTACTGCAATATGTTATATAAATAATATTGTTAAAATATTAAAATGAAAAATAAATCATTACATAACCTTACCGTTTGTTTTAAGTTCGCATTTATAGACTGGGGGAAAAAAAGACAGACGTATATCACGGCCTGCTGGAGTATAGTAAACACAGAAAACATTTTATAGCAACAATGTTGAAGAAAGATATTTTGGTTTTCCGTAGTTGCCGTCATTAAACAGAAACCAACATGGAGATTTCATTGCAACTAATTAGAAATTCGTCTTTCAGGTATGTAATAAACGATCTTCGCACAAAATAATGTACGATACACGAGCGGTATGCTTGTTTTCATGTTCTCGGAAATTAAAAAAGCTCAACTACGTTTCGCTTTTTCAATCTTTTCCTCGACCATGAAAACGTCAACATACCGCTCTTGTAACGTATATTACTATTCTGTGTTTACTATACTCCAGCAGGCCGTGATATACGTCTGTCCCCCCCCCCCCCAGTCTATAAATGCGAACTTAAAACAAACGGTAAGGTTATGTAATGATTTATTTTTCATTTTAATATTTCAACAATATTATTTATATAACATATTGCAGTAATAACATCGGCAAGTTTAATTTTGCCGGTCAAGGAGATGTTTAGAAATGGAAAATATCTTTGACATCTAATTCTGCACATTGAAATTAATTGTTGCATTTGTGCAGTTATTCAGAGTCACTGGAGCACCATCACCACCAGTTCTTTCTATTGTGCAGTAACTTTAGTGTAGTAGTAGACTTTACTTAATATTTGCAAATATTTAAAAACAATAATTAACAGTGCAATTTACGTGAAATTGCAGTGGTATGTTTCCAATTTATAATTATTACTATATTGAACGTCTCTAAAAATCATATGTTAAAAGCCTAAAGCAGTAAAATCAATATGTCACTTAAGCGGTAAGAAGAGGGAAATTGGTCCACACCTGTGGATTAACGGTCAGCGCGTCTGGCCGCGAAACCAGGTGGCCCGGGTTCGAATCCCGGTCGGGGCAAGTTATCTGGTTGAGGTTTTTTTCGGGGTTTTCCCTCAACCCAATACGAGCAAATGCTGGGTAACTTTCGGTGTTGGACCCCGGACTCATTTCACCGGCATTATCACCTTCATATCATTCAGACGCTAAATAACCTAGATGTTGATACAGCGTCGTAAAATAACCCAATTAAAAAAAAGGGGAAATTGTGATGTGTGTTAGGTTGGGAATACTGAATGTGGAATTTTAGACTTTCCGCGGATTGGTTTTGTGCGGAAACCAAGCAAATACGCACGATCTCGTACAAAAGTTTTTTTTTTACAAAAGTGCGTAAAGTGAGCCTTTAAAACAATAGTGCATAAAAAGGTAAGTACGTCACTTTACGCACTGTTACTCATTTTAAGCACCAGCAAAGAAAAATTCAATACTTAGGCTAATGTACAAACTTCATTCGGTAAGAAATTAATGTATTGAAAAAAAAAACCAACCAGGTAATCGGACCAAGCGGAATCGAACCCACGTACGAGCGCAACTCCGGATCGGCAGGCAAGCGCCTTAGCTGACTGAGCTACAGCGTCGGTGGCGTGTATCGATTCAGTAATAGTTTCACTCAGATATTTTGCACCTAGAAATGTATACACATTTTCTGTATTTTTCTGAGATATCGTAATGAGGATTTTCAAAATATCTGAATGATGTCATTCGGAAGTTTCATCAGCTCACTTCCTACGGACGCAATTTCTTCGCGTTGCACGGACGACGCCACAGTTAACAACACAATCAGAGCCCCTGGAACAAACAAGCTTTGTGCCCAGCTCTGCTTTTACGACGGATTTCCATTTCTGTATGATGTATTGAGCCGGTTGTATTTTTCGTGTGTGACAGTGAAGGGTCACTTTTATAGTGCGGGGAAGGACTTCATACCTGCCACTAATAAACAGGGGCTTCTCCCTTCAGAAGGGGGTTGAGATGCGAGAGAGTCAAGGTTGATGACCAGTCGAGGGATCAGGCAAACAGGAGAGCTGTGATGTGCTTCAGATTCTGACGCATTTTTAAGAATTAAGCTGTTTGTACATTACTTTATAAGAAAACTTATCAAAGATTAATCGATACTGAAAAAAATTGTCAAAGACTGTTTCATATTGCTAAAGGTCTGACAAGATATTAAGGGGAGAGGACGGTATTTTTTTAAACTTTTTTCCTATTTGGTGTAAAATATTAATTTTTTGTATGTAGAGAGCTCATAGCTGTAGCAACTCAACCAAATATAAACATTTTGAAAAAAAATTATTTGGGGGCCCAAATTTGAAAAAAAAAAATATACCCAATGCAGGACTGTACTAAAATCGATGTATCTAAACAGTTTTTAAAGATAGTTTCAAACAGTTTTTTGCAATGTAGTTGCAAAAGCATGTTCTACAAACTGTCTGTAACAGAATTTTGATATTAGTCCCTACGTTTGTAAAATAAACAATTAAAATTTAATAACAATTTTCTGATTTCCTTTCTTGCAAACAAACGGACGTAATTTTAAAATGAAATCAATTAACAAAATTCTGTTATAGGGAAAAGTTTCGTAATAGTCTAAAGAATGTGTGTTCTAAATTTCATGCATGTATCTTTAATAGTTCAGAAATTATATCCATTTTTGTCTGGCAATGTAGCAAAAAAAAAATGAAGTTATTGGAAACAGATAAAAGCGGGCGTGTGATTGAAAAATCATTTGCGCAGGAAGTTTAAAAATGACGTCTCAACATCCGATAAGGGCACAAATACCCACAAAATGTTATGCTATGCATTCCACACATATCACAGAGTATTTTAAAGAATTTTTTTTTTTAATTTACTCATTTTTCACCAAAAATACCATCCTCTCCCCTTAAAACGTGCTTAAAGTTCATTGTAACCTACGTTCACTCGGCTGCAAAAGAAATACCGTTATAAAAATATTTCGTTCTCCGAGGACTTTAGCAAATATGGCGAGATGGAAAGCTATTTTCCTGAAATTAGTTTTTTAAAAACATGTAAATACGACTTTTATAACAGGTTCACGTTATTATTTGATATTAATTTATTTTAAATTAATAAGTATACTACACGAAAATAGTGAAACTGCAGTTTATATGATATTCCACAGCCTTCCTTATAATCCATGGATGCTGTCATTGTTACAATCGATAGTATATACGGCCAGTTACGTTTCATATTGTATTAACAAAATAATGTATGAATTATATTATAAATACAGATACAGAACTGAAAACTCAATCTAATTGAAACAATTTAACTACACATTTCTTCTATGTATGAAATAATAGTACATTATGCAACGAGCCTATAATGGTAGTAATTAAGACGCGAGGATGTTTATGAAACGAGCGCTTGCGCTCGTTTCATAATTTTCATACGAGCGTCTTAATTACCATTATAGGCAAGTTTCATACGACTTTTTATGCTCGACCATATTTCTAACTTGAAATTATTCATAAGTATTCATGTTATTGTTATGTGAGTGCAATAGCCTACCTCATAAATTGTGAGATATGCGCAGACGCGAAAGTATTGATTTTTACCGGGAACCGAATGTCGACGACCTTGATATAATCTAGAGAGTAAGATAAACATTAATCTTGATATAACCTTGAAATTGAATTCGACATTGAAAAACGAGATGACAAATTGAATTTATTTGAATATTATTTACAATTAACGCTAATTATTATAGTAACAGAACATAACCTTCTGCGACAGTATTGAATTTCCAGCCTCCGTGACGTTTCGCTAGTTGTCTTTCGATTGCATATCCGAGAATAATCGAAAACCTGAACTTTAATGAATAGGTGTACTTTAATGAGGTGCATTAAAGGGCTGCTACCAGGTGTATAATTACTACATTTCGGCATGGTCGAGCATAAAAACTCTTTAAAACATTCAGACAGGTTCAGATGTACTGTATTTGTGTAATTACAGACGTGGACAAATTATTAACAAAATTGATGATTTTTATGATAATTATGTTTACAAAATTTGATTTTTCAATTTAGACTACAGTTGACGATTTTGCATATTTCTATCATTTCAATAGACATAATATGCAAAAATGTCAACTGTAGTTTAAATTGAAGAGTTAAATTTTGTAAAAATTTATAATAAAAGTCTTCAATTTTGTTAATAATTTGTAAATTAGCAAAAATGTCAACTACAGTCTAAATTGAAGAGTCAAATTCCGTAAAACTATAAAATAAAAATCTTCAGTTTTGCTAATAATTTGGAAATATCCAAAATGTCAACTGTATTCGAAATTGAAAAATCGAATTTTGTAAAAATATATAACAAAAACCTTCAGTTTTGCTAATAATTTGTAAATATGCAAAAATATCAAATGTAGTCCAAATTGAAGAGTTACATTTTCTAAAAATATACAATACAAATCTTCAATTTTGCTAATAATTTGGAAATACGCAAAAATGTCAACTGTAGTAATTGAAGAATCATATTTTGTAAAAATATATAATAAAAAAATCTTCAATTTTGCTAATAATTTGTCCACGTCTGTATTTCATAAATAATTTATTCATAGTTTATTGAAGACATACACGAACAAGCTGAATGAGGTAATGACAACAGAGCAATAATAATAATAATAATAATAATAATAATAATAATAATAATAATAATAATAATAATAATAATAATAATAATAATGGCTTTATTTAACCTGGCAGAGTTAAGGCCATATGTGTATGCAATGATTTATGTGTATCTATTTCTATTGCTTCCTTTGCGAAGCCCTCGTAACACGATATTTCAAATCGATAGCGTCTTCGACTAGGCATTTGTTTTGCAGCCCAGTGTACTAAATCTTACAATATAAAATATTAATTCTTTGGACAATAACTAGGCTATATAAAACAATATTTGTATTACTTAACTGTACGGTACCCTAAAACGAAGAATATTACGATTACATATTATTTTAAAGCGAAATATTTATTATTAATAAATTAATATTCTCCTATGCATGTTATTTCTAAAGATAGGACATGAAATCTGCGCTGCGATCGCAAAAACAAACAACTGAATAACACATAACGTGACAGGATTGTTGCTATGGTAACAACGGCTGAATTGCCAATGTTACAGTTCCCACGTGGAGTGTGTTCAATAGCTCTTTTGACGCTATTTCTTGTGCACACAGTCAACTAATACGTTTCGTGTTTCATTCTCTGTCGATTTTATATTCTTTCATACCCTCGCATCAATTGTCAATGTGTGTTCTACCGTCAAGCACTTAACTTCAGATGGTAGCTCACATCGGTTGATCGCATGGTCTCTCAAATTGGCAATGTAGTGCTGCAGTTCCAAGCACGACCGCTAAACTGTCATGTCTCATCTTTCGAAAAAACAGTTAGGGCCTATAGGTTATAGGTTTGAATCTTCTTTATTGATACTCAACTCGAGATTTATGCCTTGCAATTTCCTCATACACATCATTTTTCCTTAGAACCACGACGTACAAGCAAGAATTTAATTTACATAATGTAACTGGCAAACTATTTCTGTCGTTCAGGACGATATTTTGTTTATGATCCTTGCTATCATAATTCTATTGGTCAATTCCTTCAAAGAATTGTCAAGTTTTTGATCAATTGAAAATTGTCTTGTTTATTTTCAAGACAATCAAATACGCACTGTAAATGATTTGACAATAAAACTTGTGAAGTACTGGCAAGTCTTGAGAAGTCTTGTAAACTGTTGAATGTGACGAAAATTTGATCATGTACAAGAAATTTTACACAACTCAAAATCATGATTCGTCGCACTGTTCCCCTAACACAGGCCAGCCTCTAGGTTGATATACTTCGTCACCGTAAAATGGAGTGAATAGGGACGAATTTTTACTTTTTTATTCCTTTGTGTCAAAGAGTAAATATAAAAACAAAAGTGCTTATTTGTTCACTCGTAAAAAAAGGTAAAAGGTAAAGGTATCCCCGTAACATGCCATGAAGGCACTTGGGGGGCATGGAGGTAGAGCCTCATGCTTTCCATGACCTCGGCACTAGAAAGAGGTGGTGTGGTCGGCACCACGCTCTGACCGCCTTTTACCCCCGGGAAAGACCCGGTACTCAATTTTATAAGAGGCTGAGTGAACCTCGGGGCTGTTCTGAAAGTTTGGCAACGAGAAAAAATCCTGTCACCACCTGGGATCGAACACCGGACCTTCCAGTCCGTAGCCAGCTGCTCTACCAACTGAGCTACCCGGCCGCCTTTGTTCACTGGTAATGAATAAAAAAATTAATACATTATTATTATTATTCCCGCGTCGTGGCGTTGTGGTCTAAGGCATCCTGCCTAGGACTCGCGTTACGGAATGCGCGCTAGTTCGAGTCCTCATGGGGGGAAGAAATTTTCTCATGAAATTTCGGCCAGTGTATGGGACCGGTGCCCACCCAGCATCGTGATGCACTTGGGGAGCTACGATAGGTAGCGAAGTCCGGTTGCGAAAGCCAGCTATAACGGCTAGGGGGATCATCGTGCTAACCACACGATACCTCCATTCTGGTTGGATGATCGTCCACCTCTGCTTCGGCATGTGGGCGTGAGGCCAGCAGCCGGCTAGTCGGTCTGGGCCCTTCAAGGACTGTAGCGCCACGGATTATTAAATAATTAATAAAATAAATAAAAATTCAATAAACACTTACTGGCTTTTAAGGAACCCGGAGGTTTATTGCCGCCCTCACATAAGCCCGCCATCGGTCCCTATCCTGAGCAAGTTTAATCCAGTCTCTATCATCATATCCCACCTCCCTCAAATCCATTTTAATATTATCTTCCCATCTACGTCTCGGCCTCCCTAAAGGCCTTTTTCCCTCCGGCCTCCCAACTAACACTCTATATGCATTTCTGGATTCGCCCATTAGTGTTATTTGAAGGTTTCATAACAAGAAACTAAACAAACTAATCAGAAGACGTAAATAAATAAATAATAAATAAATAGAATAAATAATTCTCTTGTGAAACCTAAGTTTCAGAAGAGGAAGCAATGTGTTATATGAATATAATTGCGTATAGTTCGGTAATGTATTTGTTCACTTAACTTTTGTGAACTATATTTGATAAAATCATTATAATTTCTATTGAAATTAATTTTTTCACGCACACCCTGTATTTTAAATTTTCAAATCGTATTACCAGCACGTACAAATCATCTATTATTTTTCTACGGACTCAATTAAAGTAATAAATAAAAACGTTTCCTGCCAGGAAGCAGAAAGTGCACCAGACACTGTTTCATAGAAACCATTCGTTCTGGAGGCAGGTTTGCTAGGAAATTGGTGACGTACTAGCTGACTGGACTTCCGGTCACTGACCGCGAATGACTACAGATAAGAGAGACTAGTCCGTGGGAAAAGTCAGCCCTAAAATCTCGGGGCACAATTTTTTCACGCAACTGTTTTTCATTCCTCAAGGGTTGCCTCTGTATAGGCACCAGCCGATACCTGAACGAATAGGCCAATATCTGTCCTATGCTTTTCTGTGTTTTTTTCCCCCTTACCGATGGAATTTCCGCCGAGTTAATACATACACATAATAAACAACTTAATTTACAAATGTTGACTAAAATATCAGTTTTCAACGCCTTGGATACCGAAATAGTAATTTATGTATCAACGGCGAAAAGAAGATGTTTATAGCGAGGGCTTTGGGTTGCTACCGAGGCCCCCTGGCCCGAGGTTTAAACGACAAATTTCGCCAAAGGTTCATACATTATTTTGTGACACACTACTCCATAATTGAATAAATTAAAACCTTTTTATATGAGTTTACAGTTAGAAATTCGCTTTGTGTTTGTATGTCTTTTTAAGCGTGTTTTGTTTCGGTATCTAGGGACTCTCTACACTAGAAAAAAAAAAAAGAATACGTAGAATAAAGATTATTCGTTGAGGGAGGCCATGCATGATGCTATTATTTCTTTGTTGTTAAGCTATCAGCCTCTGAATTTAATAAACAATGTTCTGTTATGTTGGAAATGAAGTCGGAATCTGTTGAAAACGAAATTCCTTCTGGAGTTGTTATTAAAGCTAAACAAGATGAAGATAGTTGTTAAGTAAACAAACGACATATTTTATTTAGCCCAAGGGCCTACAAAAGTTTCTTTAGTCCCGAAAAGATATAATAGGTATATCCATTGAGAAATTGAACAATTATGGACTACAGTAGTGTCACAGTCTAGTATATACACTCACGAAGCTCAATACGTAGTAAATATGCATCCATAGATAGTTGCTAACTACTAGGATCGCTAATATCGCCTCATTACAGACAATATGAAATAGTACAAGCACAGTCTATTGTTCGTAGCACCCTCACAACTCAAGCTTCGTGACTGTATATACTAGACTGTGGTAATGCGCCACAAACAAAATACTATCTGCACATTTTTCTCCTCTATACTCTTTTCTTCTAAATTATTTGGGCGATTTTTTCTTATACCTTCCACTATTTGCGAGTAAATTCTATTGGCAGATTTAATACAATATTTAAGATATGTATTTGGTTCATCCACAGTAATTTCATGTTGAAATGGAGTTTTTTTTTTTAATTTATTATCATATAAAGTAGGCTATAAAAAAAAGGTATTGTGATGACAGAATTTTCATTTCGAGAATCTCCAATACTAAAAAATAGTGCACAGGTCTATGTTTGTGTGTGTACAACGCTTTCATTCAGGATCTACGAGTCAATTTATTCGCGAATTAAGTATATCAAATATAATAATTTTGTTACTAAGATTTCTATTAAGTATTGGAAGGATTTTGTTCATATTCAGTATCTACCAGTCAATTTATCAGGGAATGATGTACATTAAATATAATAATATTAGTACTAGTCTGTCTGTGTACAGCGATTTCTACTAAACTATTGGACGGATTTTGTTCATATTCAGTATCTACGAGTCAATTTATCAGGGAATGATGTACATGAAATATAATAATTTTAGTACTAGTCTGTCTGTGTACAGCGATTTCTACTAAACTATTGGACGGATTTTGTTCATATTCAGTATCTACGAGTCAATTTATCAGGGAATGATGTACATGAAATATAATAATTTTAGTACTAGTCTGTCTGTGTACAGCGATTTCTACTAAACTATTGGACGGATTTTGTTCATATTCAGTATCTACGAGTCAATTTATCAGGGAATGATGTACATGAAATATAATAATTTTAGTACTAGTCTGTCTGTGTACAGCGATTTCTACTAAACTATTGGACGGATTTTGTTCATATTCAGTATCTACGAGTCAATTTATCAGGGAATGATGTACATGAAATATAATAATTTTAGTACTAGTCTGTCTGTGTACAGCGATTTCTACTAAACTATCGGACGGATTTTGTTCATATTCAGTATCTACGAGTCAATTTATCAGGGAATGATGTAAATGAAATATAATAATTTTAGTACTAGCCTGTCTGTGTACAGCGATTTCTACTAAACTATTGGACGGATTTTGTTCGTATTCAGTATCTACGAGTCAATTTATCAGGGAATGATGTACATGAAATATAATAATTTTAGTACTAGTCTGTCTGTGTTCAGCGATTTCTACTAAACTATTGGACGGATTTTGTTCATATTCAGTATCTACGAGTCAATTTATCAGGGAATGATGTACATGAAATATAATAATTTTAGTACTAGTCTGTCTGTGTTCAGCGATTTCTACTAAACTATTGGACGGATTTTGTTCATATTCAGTATCTACGAGTCAATTTATCAGGGACTGATGTACATGAAATATAATAATTTTAGTACTAGTCTGTCTGTGTTCAGCGATTTCTACTAAACTATTGGACGGATTTTGTTCATATTCAGTATCTACGAGTCAATTTATCAGGGAATGATGTACATGAAATATAATAATTTTAGTACTAGTCTGTGTACAGCGATTTCTACTAAACTATCGGACGGATTTTGTTCATATTCAGTATCTACGAGTCAATTTATCAGGGAATGATGTACATGAAATATAATAATTTTAGTACTAGCCTGTCTGTGTACAGCGATTTCTACTAAACTATTGGACGGATTTTGTTCATATTCAGTATCTACGAGTCAATTTATCAGGGAATGATGTACATGAAATATAATAATTTTAGTACTAGTCTGTCTGTGTACAGCGATTTCTACTAAACTATTGGACGGATTTTGTTCATATTCAGTATCTACGAGTCAATTTATCAGGGACTGATGTACATGAAATATAATAATTTTAGTACTAGTCTGTCTGTGTTCAGCGATTTCTACTAAACTATTGGACGGATTTTGTTCATATTCAGTATCTACGAGTCAATTTATCAGGGACTGATGTACATGAAATATAATAATTTTAGTACTAGTCTGTCTGTGTACAGCGATTTCTACTAAACTATTGGACGGATTTTGTTCATATTCAGTATCTACGAGTCAATTTATCAGGGACTGATGTACATGAAATATAATAATTTTAGTACTAGTCTGTCTGTGTTCAGCGATTTCTACTAAACTATTGGACGGATTTTGTTCATATTCAGTATCTACGAGTCAATTTATCAGGGACTGATGTACATGAAATAAAATAATTTTAGTACTAGTCTGTCTGTGTTCAGCGATTTCTACTAAACTATTGGACGGATTTTGTTCATATTCAGTATCTACGAGTCAATTTATCAGGGAATGATGTACATGAAATATAATAATTTTAGTACTAGTCTGTGTACAGCGATTTCTACTAAACTATCGGACGGATTTTGTTCATATTCAGTATCTACGAGTCAATTTATCAGGGAATGATGTACATGAAATATAATAATTTTAGTACTAGCCTGTCTGTGTACAGCGATTTCTACTAAACTATTGGACGGATTTTGTTCATATTCAGTATCTACGAGTCAATTTATCAGGGAATGATGTACATGAAATATAATAATTTTAGTACTAGTCTGTCTGTGTACAGCGATTTCTACTAAACTATTGGACGGATTTTGTTCATATTCAGTATCTACGAGTCAATTTATCAGGGACTGATGTACATGAAATATAATAATTTTAGTACTAGTCTGTCTGTGTTCAGCGATTTCTACTAAACTATTGGACGGATTTTGTTCATATTCAGTATCTACGAGTCAATTTATCAGGGACTGATGTACATGAAATATAATAATTTTAGTACTAGTCTGTCTGTGTACAGCGATTTCTACTAAACTATTGGACGGATTTTGTTCATATTCAGTATCTACGAGTCAATTTATCAGGGACTGATGTACATGAAATATAATAATTTTAGTACTAGTCTGTCTGTGTTCAGCGATTTCTACTAAACTATTGGACGGATTTTGTTCATATTCAGTATCTACGAGTCAATTTATCAGGGACTGATGTACATGAAATATAATAATTTTAGTACTAGTCTGTCTGTGTTCAGCGATTTCTACTAAACTATTGGACGGATTTTGTTCATATTCAGTATCTATGAGTCAATTTATCAGGGAATGATGTACATGAAATATAATAATTTTAGTACTAGTCTGTCTATGTACAGCGATTTCTACTAAACTATTGAACGGATTTTGTTCATATTCACTATCTACGAGTCAATTTATCAGGGAATGAAGTACCGTACATGAACTATAATAATTTTAGTAGCGTTTATATAGATCAGTTTCAACAGAATTGGACGGATTTTGTTCTCATCAAGAATATAATTTTAAGTAGATCTGTCACTGTTTAAACCGCTCTATCGATAGATTGTGATTGCTGTCGCCAATATTCGTGCGTCACGTGGACAATACGCAAAGAAACTCTACACAATTCCCCATAGTTAAGAGTCTTGAAGTCCAGCAGCACTCGATGCCGATGTTACATTCAACAGAAATCGCAAGTCAGCCTCACAAAACGATCACAATTTCTAAACATGATGATGAAGACCCAAACTTTAATCGCCTTATCCGCTTTCGCCGGAAATAAACTTAACTTTCTACACAATATATATGACTATATATAGCTGAGTCAGGTAAGGGCTTCGATTCCTGGTCGAGCCAGGCGTCATAGCGGCTGTGTAGCCACGCATTTCCTGTATAATTCGGGTGTGCCTGAACTTGCCATTCCTAAACCGATTCATTACACCGTTCTGCATTTCAGAACTTATTTTCTGTTGTTTTCAATCTGATAGGCGATTCTAAACGGATTTTTTGTGCTGAATTCGAAAATAATCTCCATTTTTTCCCATCACGTCAGGTTTTCAGACAATTCATGAATAACTAGAAATGAAATTTTAGCTTTGTGAAACGTCATAAAAATTATTTTCAACAAGAATTTTGTGAGAAAAACTAGGCCACAATTTGCTACCTGTCACTAATTAATCATTAATTAATATTAATTAAGAATTATAAGCACTTTATAAACTTACCTCAATATTGCACTTCAAATTTTGTCCTCCTTGACCTCCTTGCATGTTGTGCAGAGCAGTCCCTTTTTAACATTTGTAGGTTCCCTCCAAATCATAGGGCTACCAAAGGGCAATGACTTCCTTTTTTCATTTTCTCAACTCTTCAACACAACTACGACATACTTTATGGGAGCAACAGGTTTTGTCCTGGTCTCCTAACTTAATGCCAAAATATTGAAAGTAAGTATTCTTTACAAAAGCTGTTATATTCTGTCTCTGTTTTACTAACGTATATGACCCACATATATAGCAAAACAAACTTGGATCATTTACATAACCACGTTTCGACATTTCTATGAAACAACACTATTATGTTGTACTCTCGAGAAAAATGAGAACTTAGACACTTCACCTTTACACGACAACCAACAACACAAAGCTGATTCTCCAATTTTAAAACAACTTTTAAGAGGGAATAGGTTTATTATCTCAGTAAGGAAATCTGTAGCCTCATAAGCTGGATTGCACTTCCATAAATAAATATATATACAGGGACCCTATGTCATTTCTCTAATTCATTGTTAGTTTTAATAGCAATCTCTAAGAGTAAATATCTCCTTCATAATTTTTTATGACCTGGGACACTAAAACATTTCAACTTCCTGTTTATAGATAACGTTGGGTGCAGACAGATAAAAATCTCCAAGAATAAACAACGGATGTCTTAACCTCGGTTCATTTTAAGGGGAAGGGTACAATTTTGTACATCCCCTAAGGCCGGATACAGTCAGTAGATTCTAATAAATATCAAATAGAAACATAATAAAATATATTATGTCACATTTTAAGTAATAAAGTTTAAATTATAAGCTGTCGTGGCTTTTTAACAAACGACAAGCACACTGTAATATTACTATATTACGAAAAATATTGAAAACATAAAATTTTGAATTGTAAAAAATTCTGACGTGGTACGCGAAAACGGATTTCATGTTTGCAATCAGTGTGAATTTGTGAATCAGAAACGCTCATTGATTTCAAAACAACAAAATCCATGCAGAACGGTGTTATCAACATACTTAATTCAATCGGAAATTAATAATTTTCTATATGTGAACCATTTTTTTAATTCAAGGTTATTCGAATATATCCTGTTGGCGTTAACATATCTACTGAAGACAAACATAGACGTTTAGTTTACAAGTTTATAATGTCAAATTTGCGGCATAGAAACTTAATACCCACACGAGAACAAAAGAATTAGGATTTTAGAAGTATAAGAAGAAAGAGATGAATTGTAATGACAGACGCTAAGATGCGGCGCTACACTGTGAATTGTGATTTGCATTCTCGTGCGGAGTCGTGGCGTCGTGCCCAGATAACGCTGAGCAGCGCGGACAATGAACAAACAGGGCTAACGGCAACGCGCGGTCTGCGGGAATATCAATGCGCGACCAAGACAGGACATCCGGCACGATCCACGCGGGTAGATGAGTCCGACACAGGTCAAACTGATGCTGTTTTCTTTGTCTGCCGGACAGTAATCCAGAGTGTATGTCCCCCCAGAGTGCTGTCAACACTCTCCGAAACTGGCTTAAGTATTCCAAAAATCCAGAATTTAATTCTCGGCACGGACTAACCTGAAGACTAAGCAGAAACAATAGAACTTTCATTTCTTTTAAGGAAAGATTTTGTAGGAAAGAATCTGTTGAATTTCCTCGAATTCAATTTCCCCTACTAATTGTCTGTCATAAATAAATGTTTTTTTTTCTGCCACAGAAATCTCGTCTTCGCCTTTAATATAATCAATCACAAACCTTATTTAGAAAAACTGACGGCTTCCCTTCATCTCCACGTGGAGAGATAGTTGCCACATCAATGAATAAACTGAAGTGTAACAGTCATTGTAAACAAATAAATAAATAAATAAATAAATAAATAAATAAATAAATAAATAAATAAATAAATAAATAAGTAAATATATAAATAAATAATATTTTTTTAATCGTAAAAATATTTTTATATACTATATATATATATATATATAGTAGAAGGACAGTGTTTTATACATACCAATTTTCATTATTGTACAAGATACAAAAATGGAGAAAAAAAATGTTGAATATTTCCAAAATTTTACTGCTGTAAGGTATACCTAACCCCTTAAACGATTCGTAATTTACAAGCGCTTGATGTTAATATGTCGTAGATTTCCAATTTGTCTATAGAAAGGATAAAAGTGTCAAAAAATCTTAAATTGGAGAAAACTGGTATTAAGGATGGCGTATTGTATAGATGATTGTAGAAAGAATTTTACCCTTATATTATGAAGGGCCAAATAATAATAAAAAAAATATACCCAAAGCTACACTACACAAGAAATTGAAAACAACAAATCCATAAATTTTCTAGACATCACAATAACAAAAGTAGACAACAAACACACATTCAAAGTCTACAGAAAAACAACAACAACAACACACATACACAACACATCCAACCACGCCACACAACACAAACAAGCTGCATTCCGAACAATGGTACACAGACTACTCAACATACCAATGAACCAACAGGATTACAACGAAGAACTAAACACAATCAAATACATAGCACAAGAAAACGGATACAACCCTAACATAATAGACAACATAATACGTAAGACAAAACAAAACCACAAAAAAAAAAACATAAGAATACAACACAAACACAAGAACACAAAAAAATACATCACACTAACATACGAAAACAAAAACACACATTAAATTGCAACCTCATTCAAGAAATTAAATTACAACATCGCATACAGAACAAATAACACTCTACAAAAACATCTCAACACACAAACAAATACAACCACACAGGCGTATACAAACTGAAATGTAACACCTGCAACAACTTTTACATAGGACAGACAGGCAGATAATTTCAAACACGTTACAAAGAACACATCACAGCCATAACAAAATTACAAAACACCTGCACATTTGCAGAACACATCACAAATGCTAACCACACCTACAGAGACATCAACACAGACATGGAAATACTGCACATCCAACCAAAAAGCCAGAAACTAAACACACTAGAACAATATGAAATATACAGACACACGAAAACACACCTCAACGAAATTCTCAACACACAACTCAATTTCAGAACACACACACCCTTTGACTCAACATACACCACAGGAACACACCCTCACAGGAAACAAAACAAGAGGCGCCAAGACCAACAACGACCAGTTCTGAGGATGACCCGTAAATATGTCGAAACATGTAAACAAGATACGATAGAATTTAACACAAGAAAGTCTTATAATAAATATTCCGAAGTGATAGTGTTAAAAGTTGTGTAATCAAGATGTATAAAAAATTGAAATAATGGGTACAAGAAGGCTATATATTTTCAAAAATTAAAAGAAATGAGCTTTCAGGTGAGACGAGAAACTTATTTACCAAACTTTGAAGAAAACTAACAATTTGAAGGGTCGATGTGTACCTTAAAATACGACAAAATCGTTGAGCATGGCTTCATCCAGAAGTGAAGCAGAAAATTCCGTATCGTAGATGTACGACACGTAAAATACACTATCCCTTTTAAAGGACTCCAGACAAATTTTCTCGTCATACGTGCGTAGAATAACTGATTTTAAGTCTAACGGCCCATTCACAATGACAATTAAACATAACCGTAACATAAACACAGTTTGCGGCCAGGTTACCAAATGGGATCATTCACAATGATTCACATAAACACTGACATTAACATTGCCGTTAGACATTAACATGAAAGTTTGCGAACTCCAATCTTTCATGCTTATGCTTACATGATTTTCAAACAGTACACAATCGTGGAGCGCTCAAGTATACGACAGAATATGAGGAAATGGCGTCGTTGTTATGTTTCCATGGTTACCAAGTATGTTTGCTGTTATGTTTATGTTCCCATCGTGAATGATGGTATGACTTATTGATTTTACCGTAACGTTTACATTCTTAAGTTAACGCTTACGTTATGTTTAATTTTCATTGTGAATTACATGAAAGTTTGCGAATTCCAAACTTTCATGCTTATGCTTACGTGATTTTCGAACAGTACACAATCGTGGAGCGCTGAAGTATACGACAGAATATGAGGAAATGGCGTCGTTCTTATGTTTCCATGGTTACCAAATATCCTTGCAGTTATGTTTATGTCCCCATCGTGAATGATGTGATTTTATCGTAACGTTTACATTCTTAAGTTAACGCTTACGTTATGTTTAATTGTCATTGTAAATGGGCCTTAAGTTTCTGACAGGACAGCATCAACAGGCAGTGCAGCACGTGTTTTCTCGAAGAGGACAATATCCTGTGAACATGATACTGGCGTCGCAGTAAGGCGTAACCTTTATCAGGCACCGGAAACGCGAGACAACTTGACGTGCAGGCAGGTGTGTAAGTCGTCCTGCCGACTGCGGGGATATCAACCATGTCTCACTGCGCGCACCGTTACAAAGTGAGTAGTGCATCGCTGTATATCCGGATTTAAGGGTACAGCGAGGTGATATTTCAATTTCCTAATCTAATAAAGGCAGAAGTCTGAAATGTTGAAGGGTTATTAAACTCTTCGTGAGTAGTGTTGTTGTTCTTTAGTGAGCTGGCCGAAGACAGGTTTAAACCTCATAAGCGACCAGGGGCGGCCCGTCCTTATGTGCTACAGCACAATGATAATTTTTGCTCTAATAATGTATTTGCAATACCACCATAGTATCTGATCTGCCATTTGACAATTTCCCGTGGTTATGTTCATGACGCGTTATACAGTGTTTAGTCTTCGCTCTTCGCTCTTTGGTGCCTCAGGGGGTACGTTGTGCTACTCAAAACTCTACATGAGGATGTAGACAATTAATGCGCATGTGCGAAGCTGAAATCACTGCCCTGATTGGCTGTTTTTACGCGGGGAAGTGCTGTAGTCAGCTTCAGCACAACACAGCTTGGAGATTGCAAAAGTAAAGCGTAAAGAAAGAATGCTTGTTTGTGGAAGAACTCGGAACTATGTACAATGTATATGGTAATTCAAGTATCTGACTGCAGCTGCCGTCTACCTGGTTTTTGAGATTCCTCCTGAATCAGTCAGCAAGAGAGGGAAATCCCAGAAAATTGATGCCAAGGAATTATGTGACCGTATAATTCAGGAAACTACTCACCGTTTCCAATCTTTAAGCTACCTAGACGCAACAAAATTGTTAAACAGCAAATTTTTTGACAATTTTTCGCATAATTTTCCTGAACGCGAACTTGAAGTTGCTGTCAGCACCTATACTGTACTGAACAAAAGAGTGTTAAAGACACAACTTTGAGTTCTACGGCATAAGGAAGACCAGACTTTACAGATGAAACTGTTCAATTGTTACAATACATAGCCTCCAACAATTTACAGGATCCATTCCGTGAAGTAACGAAGTTGTTAAATATTTTGGTTACAAAACCAATGACCACTGCTAAGCCAGAAAGAAGTTTTTCTTGCATAAAACGCATAAAAACGTTTCTAAGGAACATTATGTCCCAGGATCGCCTCACTGCTCTTGCAATACTGTCAATAGAAAAGAGTATGATGTCTAAGATGAAGGGTTTAACACCAGGGTAATTGATAAGTTCTGCAGTAGGAAGGAACGTCGTATGGATTTCATATTTCGTCACTAGGCGAGCCTGAAATTAAGATAAATACATATAAGTGTATACAGTAGGCCGATATAGAGATTGTACCACACTCATTATTTTGACCACCAGCCGCTACTGTAAGGGACACCAACAAGGCATCACTCAGGAGATAATGGGGTAGGGTGGCCAGTTCCTTTCCCCTCCATTGCATACATCGCCGACTAGCTATATATTAGGTCTACACTAATCAGACTTCAGATATACACAAACAATTTGTTCTTCCTCTGACACATGACGTCAAGTAAGATGTACTACCCGATAATACAGGGTGAATCAAAAGTCTGGAACCATATAAATATCTTCCAAATGCTTGATTTTCGATTGTTATAGGTGTTACCAGTATTTGTGAGACAAAATGCTCTACCAATGACACTTTCGATTCTAGCCGTCAGCTATCTCAAAAGCCGCCATTTTGGATGCAACTTTGAAATTTTAAATGAAAAGGGGGTCATGTAGGTACTCAAACTCATGTGAAATTTTCTGAAGAAAAAAAAAACATTGGTGCATTCTGTTTTGAGATATCTCTAATCGTTTTCAAGTTATTTAAAGATAACTGTCATAATGACACAAACATTAGTTACTGCATGTACAGATATTTTGTAACATGGTATAGTACTAAGGAGGTTTTGGAAAAGCTATTTATATGCAATGCTGGTAATTAACTTTTCCTGCTGTACTGTTTGATCAACCTGTGATAGTTTCAATGAATTCCTGTGATTATTTGAAGCTTTCCTATAACAATTTTTTTTCTATTTTCGTGATGACATTATCGAAAGGGGAAAGAATTGATATCATTCTTCATTCTGGTGGGTTAAGCCACAGAAATGTTGCAGCAGACTGGACGAAGAGTTCCCTGGACATTGGATTGGTCGGCGTGGACCAGTAGAATGGCCGGCCAGGTCTCCAGATTTAACACGACTTGATTTTTTTTTATTTTGGGGTTACATGGTGCGAGCCGATAAAACGGCGCGGCGATCGTTGGAGGAGCATCATTATTATTATAACAGCTCTGCAGTCAGCAGCAGTGCTGGAAAGGGCGACGAGTGGCCCACGTGGCAACGAGTAATCATCATTTTCATTTCATCACTTTTAGTACGCCTTGTATTTCAAGATTGATTAATAAACTTAAGTATTGGCATCCCTTGGTTGTTTAAAGGACTTAGCTCTTTTACTAACCCACCTACAACGTACTCCAATGGAAGTTATTCCAACAAACTTCATCATAGGAATATGCAAGTTTACTTACTTACTGTACTTACTGGCTTCTAAGGAACCCGGAGGTTCATTGCCGCCCTCACATAAGCCCGCCATTAGTCCCCATCCTGAGCAAGATTAATCCAGTCTCTATCATCATATCCCACCTCCCTCGAATCCATTTTAATATTATCTTCACATCTACGTCTCGGCCTCCGCAAAGGTCTTTTCCCCTCCGGCCTCCCAACTAACACTCTATATGCATTTCTGGATTCGCCCATACGTGCTATATGCCCTGCCCATCTCAAACGTCTGGATTTTATGTTCCTAATTATGTCAGGTGAAGGAAACAATGCGTGCAGTTCTGTGCTGTGTAACTTTCTCCATTCTCCTGTAACTTCATCCCTCTTAGCCCCAAATATTTTCCTAAGCACCTTATTCTCAAACACCCTTAACCTCTGTTCCTCTCTCAAAATGAGAGTCCAAGTTTCAAAACCATACAGAACAACCGGTAATATAACTGTTTTATAAATTCTAACTTTCAGATTTTTTGACAGCAGACTAGATGACAAAAGCTTCTCAACCGAATAATAACAGGCATTTCCCATATTTATTCTGCGTTTTATTTCCTCCCGAGTGTCATTTATATTTGTTACTGTTGCTCCAAGATATTTTAATTTTTTCACCTCTTCGAAGGATAAATCTCCAACTTTTATAGTTCCATTTCGTACAATATTCTGATCACGAGACAATCATATACTTAGTCTTTTCGGGATTTACTTCCAACCCTATCACTTTACTTTCTTCCAGTAAAATTCCCGTGCTTTCCCTAATCGTTTGTGTATTTTCTCCTAACATATTCACGTCATCCGCATAGACAAGCAGCTGATGTAACCCGTTCAATTCCAAACCCTCTCTGTTATCCTGAACTTTCCTAATGGCATACTCTATTCAGGGTGTTATTTAAAAATAAAGTTTTCTGTCACACCCTGTATGTCTGTATAACTTTTTATTGAACACTATTAGGATCATAATATTGTATGTTTTATCTCAAACAGCTTTTATATAAAACATGTTTTTATAAAATTAAAATTTAAATAGTTATGAGTAATATTCCATACTTAATGAACACACTGTATAAATATATACAATGCCTACCGCCGGAAAACGAAAATTATTTCGAGAAACAGAAGTTCGACTGTGGAACATTAGAAATTTCTTGGTGGGTTTCGAAATCCGATGGCCACGTGTCTCTGAATGGCAGAGTCGACCGCCGTCCTGCCATAAATCTGACATCACTTGTTTACCCGCGATATGAAATTGCTAGGCCACTAAGCTGTCCCAAGGGCACGGAACCAAACCACACTGCCCGCCCCATGTTCAAGCGACACCGTGACTAAATCTGTCGGCAGGCCCGATGAAATTGCCTCGGAGTCCAGGGGGCACTATTCACGGAAAGGGGCGCTGCGGCTACCGAGGTCGCAGAACACGAGACATCCCTCAGCTGGAGAGCTACACAAGAACGCCTATTGCTGTCGATTTCTCTATTACAACTTTCCTCATTTCCTGTTTTAATTTTTGCCTCGTCTGGTTCCGAAAAATTTTTGTTATGAACTCTTACTATGCATTTTTTCCATAGCTTATGGCATTCACATTATGGGGTAATTGTAGTAGTATTACAAAGTTTCGATTTTACAGAAAAATGTTATACGTATTTTAACCAGTTCGGCACCTAACGCACATTTATTTATTTTTATTGCTAGTAAATCTGAGATGAATACAAATTAATAAATACAAAGAAAGATAAACTAGCCCAATCCTGAATGAGTAAGACTCGTGCTCAGGAGGTGATTCCAATACAGACAAAAATAAAATTAAAATTGAGAGTGAATACAGATTAAAAAGTGTTTAATATGTTTAAACCCAAACTATAAATCCAATACAAATTTTTTAACTTTTTTATTAATTTGGAGAGGATTCGTGGTTGGAATAAAATTTGTTTAATAACCTGGGACCTTGACTCATGCTATGATAAAAAGCTGCATTGGTTTTACATTTTAGTTCAGACAAACGTAGAGAATTCGTATTTTTAGGTCTATATTTATGTATATACCTTTCAAAGTTATTAAAATTTCTATTAAAATATTTTAATAAAAAAAAATAAAACAATACATTTGTTTAATGTTGAAAACTTTGAAATCTTTAAACAACAACTCAGTTGGGTGATCTTTCTGCTTTTTTAAACAAATTTTTAATACTTTTTTCTGTAGTAAAACTAACGGATAAAGGTTGGATTTATAAGTTCCACCCCAACCTATGATACCATACATAAATATAGATTGAAATAATGCTAAATAAATTATATATAAACAGTTAATTGACAAAATATTTCTTAGAACAACAAAGTAACAATGTTTTACGTAATTTATTACAAATTTAATGAATATGATTATTCCATTTTAAATGATTATCAATATTTATACCTAAGTATTTAACCTCATTAACTTCTTTAATAACTGAACAATTGCAATTTCTATCGGAACAATCAGTATTATGCATTTTAATTTGTAGTGTAGATGAAATTGGATTATTGCCTTTATTATTTAAAGAAAATGGGATAGCTATTGTTTTTTCTTTATTAATTACAAGTGAATTTAAATCGAACCACTTTTTTATTAATTTTAAGCCGCAATTTGCATTATAATAAGCGTCAGTCCAAGTTTTTCCACTAAAAAGTAAAACAGTATCATCAGCATATGAATATAAATCACCTCCATATTGTTTAAGGTCTATCACTAAAAGGTCATTAATATATATTAAAAATAAAATCGGTCCAAGGACTGTTCCTTGCGGAACACCTATTTTAATTTTAATAAATTCACTTAATACACTATCAATTTTAGTAGCTTGTACTCTATCATTTAAATAAGATTTTAATAAATTAAAAGCATTATTTTTAATTCCAATACAATTTAATTTCTCTAATAATAAATGATGACTTATAGTATCGAAAGCTTTTCTTATATCCAAAAATATACCAACACACTTAAAACCTTGCTCAAGTACCTTAATAATTTTGTAAGCTATTGTTTATACGTGAAGGGATTCTTATAGTTATTAACGTGTTTATTTTTATTAGCCTATTAAAAGTTAAGAACAATTTAGGCCTCTACTCTAATGCAACAATTTCACATTATATCATGTCATACAGCATTTTAAGAAAGAATAAGGGTACACCACGTCATTGCTATAAACTGTGAAATAACAATTCGTATACCAAGAAAACATGAAAAGTACTCTTTCCTCCCTTCGCTCTAAGTAGTTTGGTCAGTGTTCACATCAAGGGCGGTTTTCATTTTTGATTGACTCCAGTCTAATTTCACAAGTCATCTGATGATTCGTTTATCTTAAAAATGCAATTAATAAATCTGTTAGTTGAAATTCTTATGAAGATAGAATTAATATAATTAGAGATACATTATGTTGATTATGTATAGCTATTATGGGTGGATAGGCAAGTTTATTTCGCCGTCCTTATCCCTTTAGTCTTCACCCTTACATTAAAGGGCTTCCAAAACTTTATTCGTTAATATCTCAAAGCCACTAGCATCAGTTACTTTATTTCATAACTAATCGTACCCGTGCGCTCCGCTGCACTTGTTAGAAATAAATATAAAGTAATTACATAATTAAAATAGGACGTTTGATCCAGGGAACATTCGTGTTTGATAGGAGGATAAATCGTTTAATATGTCACTTAATTTAAATTGTATTTTAAATAATTAAAATGCGATCATTTTGCTCCAGAGACCACTCATTTAGTGCAATAATAATTCCTTTAACATGTTTCTTAATTGTTATTACATACAAATAATTAAAATATGATCACTTGGTTCAGAGAATATCCGTTTTTGGTGCAATTTGGTCCCATAAAAATTTTGCTTGGAATGAAACGTATCGGAAATCATTTTTAAATAAACTTTTGTTATGTAGCATTTTTCACAAAATAAATAATAAGCGAGATATTTTGGTTTATTTAATTCAGGCCCCCTTACAACCCCCCTTTTAAATAAAGTATTTTGAATGCCATATAGCCTAAAATCTTAACGAACTTAATTTATATTCCAATCCGTTCAGCCATTATCGCGTGAAAAGGTAACAAACAAACATCCAGACAGATAGACAGACAGACAGAGAGACAAAAAAAAAAAAGCGATTTTCGGTCTCAGGTTGAATAAGTATACATGTTAACATCAATCGTTAATTCTCTGAGACGAAAATGAATGTGTTCATAAACATTATTTTAAGAAATACAGGAAATGAATATACAGAATAGCTTATCAAATTTTCTGTGCATAAGAAGCTATTTTAATCTTACCTGTCCTGGATTGACTCAGAAGTTACTGTAATAACATTATAGCATTATGTCCATCTAAACAAACTACACTTTCCAATGGTGAATTAATAATTAATTATTAAAATCGGTTAATTTAGCTTCGGATATTACTTCATACAAACACTCTAAATTCTCTGTAGGCTATGTTTAATAGCTTTCGATTGTTGTTGTCCAAGGCCTCTTATAGACGAAGTCATTTTTTTGTTTCATTACAGCAACGTAGATGGCGTTGTTATCTTAATTTTAAAACTCATTTATCTCATTAAATATCAGTCTTATCAAAATGTTGTATAGAATAAAACTTATCGGAAATCATTTTTAAAGAAACTTTTGTTATGTAACATTTTTTATGAAAAACAATAATAAGCGAGATATTTCGATTTATTTAATTCAGGCCCCCTTATAACCCCCCTTTTAAATAAAGTATTTTGAATGCCATATAGTCTAAAATCTAAGTTACAACGAACTTAATTTATATTCCAATTTTCATATAAATCGGTTCAGCCATTATCGCGTGAAAAGGTAACAAACATACAGACAGACAGACAGACAGACATACAAACAAAAATTTCAAATAAGCGATTTTCGGTTTCAGGATGGTTAATTATACATGTTAACACCAATTATTTTTGGAAAATCGAAAATTACCAGAAAAATGTTGGCTACAGATTTATTATTAGTATAGATTGGATACCCATCAGAAATGAGATTCTCGACGCGCCAATCACCGGCTTGTCGCGTCATTAAGAATTCCTCGGCAGGGTTTACAGTAACTTCCTTTCTACGCATGACATGCGCGCACACTTAATCACCATGGCAACCTTGAAACGACGTGTCCACTCATACAATGCCGATGGCTTCGGATACATTATCCTAACCGTTGCTTCAATGAGCGCCGCACAATGACGACAAGATACGACATTTGCAAACAGAGATGTAATCGCGGCTATTGTTGCGGTGCCAGGTATGGAAATGTCCTCGATAAAACACGTAAATCGGTAGATTTTGTTTCCTCCTTTCAATACGTCATTTTACCAAGTATGAAGCAAAATCAGTATCTGGAAGATGACACACAATTTTATCATACAGTTTAAGAGTTTCGAAGTAAAATTATATAAAATAAACTGCAAACATCTATACTAATAATAAATCTGTAGCCGAAATTTTTCTGGTAATTTTCGATTTTCCAAAAATAATTGGTCCTAACATATATAATTAATCACCCTGAAACCGAAAATCGCTTTTTTGACATTTTTGTTTGTATGTCTGTCTGTCTGTCTGTATGCTTGTTACCTTTTCACGCGATAATGGATGAACGGATTTCGATGAAAATTGGAATATAAATTATGTTCGTTGTAACTTAGATTTTAGGCTATATGGCATTCAAAATACTTCATTTAAAAGGGTGGTTATAAGGGGGCCTGAATTAAATAAATCGAAATATCTCGCTTATTATTGCTTTTTGTGAAAAATATTACATAACAAAAGTTTCTTTAAAAATATTTTTCGATAAGTTTTATTCCTTGAAAAAGTTTGATAGGACTGATATTTAATGAGATAAATGAGTTTTGAAATTAAAATAACTGCCATCTAAGGCCGTATAATGAAATAAAAAACAAATGACTTCGTCTATAAGGGGCCTTGGACAGCAACAATCGAAAGCTATGAAAGATAGCCTACAGAGAATATTTCTGTGTTTGTATGAAGTATTATCGAAAGCTAAATTAACAGATTTGTATAATTAATTATTATTTCACCAATGGAAAGTGCAGTTTCTCTAGATGGACTAAAATGCTATAATGTTATTACAGTAACTTCTGATATAATATAATATAATATAATATAATATAATATAATATAATATAATATAATATAATATAATATAATATAATATAATATAATATAATGTAATATAATATAATATAATATAATATTATATATATGTAATGTAATATTATATAATATAATTTAAGTTATTAGAAGGGTTCAGAACCATAGTGGGCCAAACGCCATTTACTGAATACGTAGAAAACAAGGGTTAAAATTAAGTTATTACCATAATTCAATGGAAACCTATAACAAGTAAAATAAAATATACACATTAAATCTAAATGATGTCAGTGTCCATTAAACTATGGTTGCATGTAATAAAAATTAGAAACATATTAAAGGAATTGTCATTGCACCAATGAGTGGTCTCTGGACCAAAATGATCGCATTTTAATTATTTGGATGCAATTTAAATTAAGTAACATATTAAACGATTTATCCTTCTATCAAACACGAATGCTGCCTGGGTCAAATAATGTCCTATTTTAATTATGTAATTACTTTATATTTTTTTCTAACGGGTGCAGCGGAGCGCACGGGTACGGCTAGTCTATACTAATAATAAATCTGTAGCCGAAATTTTTCTGGTAATTTTCGATTTTCCAAAAATAATTGGTCCTAACATATATATTTAACCTCCCTGAAACCCAAAATCGCATTTTTGAAATTTTTGTTTGTGTGTCTGTCTGTATGTTTGTTACCTTTTCACGCGATAATGGCTGAACCGATTTATATGAAAATTGGAATATAAATTAAGTTCGTCGTAACTTAGATTTTAGGCTATATGGCATTCAAAATACTTCATTTAAAAGGGGGGTTATAAGGGGGCCTAAATTAAATAAATCGAAATATCTCGCTTATTATTGATTTTTGTCAAAAATGTTACATAACAAAAGTTTCTTTAAAAATGATTTCCGATAAGTTTTATTCTTTACAAAATTTTGATAGGACTGATATTTAATGAAATAAATGAGTTTTAAAATTAAAATAACGCCATCTAAGACGGTGCAATGAATTAAGAACAAATGACTTCGTCTATAAGGGGCCTTGGACAACAACAATCGAAACAGGGGCCTTGGACATCAACAATCGAAAGCTATTAAACATAGCCTACAGAGAATGTTTCTGTGTTTATATGACTTAATATCAGAAGCTAAATTAACCGATATGTATAATTAATTATTATTTCACCATGGGAAAGTGTAGTTTGTCTAGATGGACATAATGCTATAATGTTATTACAGTAACGTCTGAGTAAATCGAGGACAGGTAAGATTAAAATAGCTTCTTATGCACAGAAAATTTGATAGGCTATTTTGTAAATTCGTTTTCTGTATTTCTTAAAATAATATTTATGTAGCTACACTCATTTTAATCTCAGAGAATTAACGAACAACGAGAGTGTATTGATTTGAATGCAGTAATAGTTCGTTAACTTAGCAATCCATTATTTTATAATTCAAATTTTAACTATGCTTAATTGAATCGTGTTAAAATACATAAAATATATATGCAATAAATGCAATGCAAAAAAAATTGGGTAATGAGCGAAGCAGATTATCTTGCGCTGTTGTAAAAGTTGTTCCCTGGATCAAACGTCCTATTTTAATTATGTAATTACTTTATATTTATTTCTAACAGGTGCAGCGGAACGCACGGGTACGGCTAGTTTGTTAATAAATGTTTACGAAGAATTAAAAAAATTAGATGGCCAAATATAATCACAAAAACAGAACTATGGAAGATAACAAATCAGAAAGAAATCACAATAGAGATCAAAAGACGAAAGTGGAATTGGATAGGGCACACAATCAGGAAAGAAGATGGAGCAGTGGAAAGAATGGCTTTGGATTGGAACCCCCAGGGTAGTAGAACAAGAGGAAGGCCAAAAAATACATGGAAGAGAACAGTTCAGGAGGAAATTGCTAGGGAGTGGGAAAACATGGAGCGAAGTGAAGAAGTTGGCTACAAATAGGGTCCGATGGAGGCAATTTGTGAATGCCCTATGCTCCTCATGAGGAGATACAGGAGTTTGATTGATTGATTGATTGATTGATTAAGAGTTTCGCAACAATTCATCTCCGTTATCATACAGTAAATGATATTACCGCTTAAAGTTTAAATATGCACAAAATAAGATGATGAACTTTCGTAACAATTCAGTTCCTTTATCATGTAGTGAATGATATTACCGTTTTTAAGTTGGCAAAATAAAATTCAACCTGACAACTATAAATTCACTACAATCCGTTATTCAGTAATAGAGGGAAGTGGTTAGGTTTCTTTCTTAGGGTTGTCAACTGTCCGAAGACAGGTTTGAACCCCATAAGTTTTTTTTTTTTTAGTTAAAATGCTAGCTGCCTTACATACATACTACAACTAAGTAAAATACTTATCTAGTAGCTTCAATATAATAGTCACTGATAGGCAAAAATTATTCCAATGAATAATTCTGCTAAAATCTGCCTAATTCATGCAAGAACACAAAATCACTGCACTAAGTCTTCAGGTTTTAGCATTTTGAGTCTTCTTACTACGTTGCTTTTCTCTAGAATCTGAAGCACAGTCTGGCTTTGATGGCTATGAAGTCCTTTTTCATGCTTCACTGCCACATTTCTTATTTCTTCACTGACCGTAGCCATTTTCAAGTCTCTATGAACGTTGTCATTCCTAATGTATCATGGCGCATTAACAATTCCTCGTAGCACTTTATTCTGAGAATTCTATATAATTTTAACATTAGATTTCTTGGTACAAACCTAAATTTGCAACCCAAACATCCAAAATAATTTTAATTTCTTATTGGGCTATTTTACGACGCTGTATCAACATCTAGGTTATTTAGCGTCTGAATGAAATGAAGGTGATAATGCCGGTGAAATGAGTCCGGGGTCCAGCACCGAAAGTTACCCAGCATTTGCTCATATTGGGTTGAGGGAAAACCCCGAAAAAAACCTCAACCAGGTAACTAACTTGCCCCGACCGGGAATCGAACTCGAGCCACCTGGTTTCGCGGTCAGACGCGCTAACCGTTACTCCACAGGTGTGGACAGTAAATGATATTACCACTTAAAGTTTAAATATGAACTTTCGTAACAATTCAGTTCCTTTATCAAGTTGTGAATATTACCATTTTTAAGTTGGCAAAAGAAAAATTAAACCTGACAACTAGAAATGCACTACAATCCGCCATTCAGTAGCAGAGGGAAGTGGTTAGGTTTCTCTTTTAGAATATTATAGCTATATTAATTTGTCCTACAGAATTTATCTGTAATATTGACACTTAATATTTTAGGAGAAAAATTCGCTCCGGCGCACAGTGGTCTAGAATGCAAATTTAGCGGGACATATTAATAACTTTTCAGCTACCTAACAGATTTTTATGAAATTAGTTACAGGTAGCATATATGTTTTGTATGCAAGCTCTCGTTACGTTGGTATAAGGGGAACTACCCTTTATAGGGGGGCGCATTTAGACAAAATTAGAAACTTTTCTCCTATTTAACAGATTTTTATGAAATTTTACAAAGCAGTTACAAGTAGCATATATGTTTTGTATACAAGCTCTGATTACGTTCGTATAAGGGGAACTACCCCTTACAGGGGGCGCAATTAGACAAAATTAGTAACTTTTCTCCTATTTAACAAATTTTTATGAACTTTTACAAAGTAGTTACAGGTAGCATGTATGTTTTGTATACAAGCTCTCGTTACGTTGGTATAAGGGGAACTACCCCTTATAGGGGGGCGCAATTAAACAAAATTAGTAACTTTTCTCCTATTTGATAGATTTGTATGAAATTTTACAAAACAGTTACAAGGAACATATATGTTTTGTATACAAGCTCTGATTACGTTGGTATAAGGAGATCTACCCCTTTTAGGGGGCACAATTAGACAAAATTAGTAACTTTTCTCCAATTTAACACATTTTTATGAAATTTTACAAAGTAGTTACAGGTAGCATGTATGTTTTGTATACAAGCTCTCATTAAGTTGGTCTAAGTGTAACTACCCCTTATAGGGGGGCGCAATTAGACAAAATTAGTAACTTTTGTCCTATCTAACAGATTTTTATGAAATTTTATACAATAGTTACATTTAGTAAATTTTTGATCTACCGAAGTACATATGATATTTCCATGCAGATATTCTGCGTCATCACATGATGAAAGAGAGATGGAACGGAGAAAAATTCTCTCCGGCGCCGGGATTTGAACCCGGGTTTTCAGCTCTACGTGCTGATGCTTTATCCACTAAGCCACGCCGGATACAATCCCGACGCCGTTTAGAATCGTCTCAGATTAAGCTCCATCTCTTGGGTTCCCTCTAGTGGCCGCCCTCTGCACTACGTCATAGATGTCTATGAACGCAGGACCGAAGTCCATACATGTGTTGAGGTGCACTCAGATGAGTGACTGATTGGCCGGGATCCGACGGTATGGGCGCCGTCTTAAATCACAAAGTGATTTTATTACGCATATCATATATATTTTGATCTACCGAAGTACATATGATATTTCCATGCAGATATTCTGCGTATCACATGATGAAAGAGAGATGGAACGGAGAAAAATTCTCTCCGGCGCCGGGATTTGAACCCGGATTTTCAGCTCTACGTGCTGATGCTTTATCCACTAAGCCACGCCAATCAGTCACTCATCTGAGTGCACCTCAACACATGTATGGACTTCGGTCCTGCGTTCATAGACATCTATGACGTAGTGCAGAGGGCGGCCACTAGAGGGAACCCAAGAGATGGAGCTTAATCTGAGACGATTCTAAACGGCGTCGGGATTGTATCCGGCGTGGCTTAGTGGCTAAAGCATCAGCACGTAGAGCTGAAAACCCGGGTTCAAATCCCGGCGCCGGAGAGAATTTTTCTCCGTTCCATCTCTCTTTCATCATTTAGTAAATTTGTTTTGTGTACAAACTCTGTTTACGTTGGTATGAGCAGAAGTGCCCCTTACAGGGGGATGAATTTAGAAAAAATCTTATGGGGGGGGGAATGTAACATTTTAGGTACTATTGCACCTTTTGGACACTCGGAAAGCTTATTTGGTACATAATTAACAAGCTGTCATCTTGAATTCCCTGAATTATACTGCGAAAGTAGATTCGGTTCACAGATATTGAAATAACTGCAACCGAGAAAAATTGCACTACTGCACCTCGAAAGAATAGTGCTCATGAATTATTACTTCCGCAAATCTGCGCACCTTAAGACTAGATTTAAAATAGAGATAAATAGTGGAGGAAGTGAAAAAAAGTCATTTTTGGACGAACCAAAGGGTTTTTTTTTCTCTACCTTAGCAAAGTCTGCACTCAATGGTTATATTTATATTTTGTCCCGTGTCCATTCATGCTAATTTTACATACTATAATAACATTAAATGTAACAAAAACAAACAGTGTTACATACCTAAAGAACTACTTGACATGTTGATACCAAATATGAATGGAATCGACCACTTACAACAGAGTTACAGCACAAGGAAAACGGCAGACTCGCGGCGCTTGCTGAGTAAGAATGCAGGGTGGCGAAATGTGGCATGTTACCGGCTTCTTATCTCGCTATGCAGCCATCTCCGCTGATTAAGATTATCAATTCAGTGTTACTCAGTTATATAGGAAAGAAAATTGAAGAGTTTAATTTCATTTTTTTACATGTCATTTTTCTCCATTTGTCCTCCTAAATATTGGATACACGTCAACATAACTTGGAGTCAGGCACAAAGGGATTGAATTCGGTGTAGCTCAGTGGTCAGAGCGCTTGGTACGTAGAACCAAGGACCCCGGTTCGATCCCCGGCGCCGGAGCGAATTTTCTCCTCAAATATTAAGTTCTTCTTTAGAGTTGTTTAGTCAACTGTCTGAAGACAGGTTTGAACCTCGTAAGTAGCACCAATAAGGCGTCACTCATGACGCAACTAAGACAGAAAATAGTGGGGTAGGGTGGCCAGTTCCTTTCTACTCCATTACATACATCGCTGACATTAGCCTATTTTTTTCGTAGGGCTAAACTAAAAATAGTTTATTATCTTCACATTTTATACAAAATATTAACGTTTGAAAATGCCTAAAAATGCCTACTTTGCTCACTGAGACCTATTTTTAAGGTTTTAGAGCCTAAAATTGCCTACTTCTATTTCTTACGTATATATTTTTAAATTTTCGAGTAGCAGCGAAAGAAAATGTTTTGAATGTCATGGGGTGGGTATAGTTCAAATATTCTGTAATAGTTTGGTTGTAGGAATGAAGAAAAACCTGGAGCACTTCTGTTGAACACTTGAGCTGACTAGGAATGTGATGAATCGGGAGGATCAGCATGGCAAATATTGCTAGAATTAAATATGCATCCATTGCTTCGGTATCAATGAGAAGAATAATCACACTTTTTGGAAAGGAACTAAGTCAAAATTTGCCATTTTTATTTTTACTGATGAAATTATTGATAATTCCAAGACGCATTGATTGGCAAAGAAAGGAACTTAGTCAAACCTTTCCCTTCACTTCTAACCTCAAATTGATAAGTTACTTTTTTTCTACCACCATGTTAATAATGTTAATAGAAATTATACAAATTTTGGCTACTCGACTGCAATTACGAGTGCCGTAAAAAATAAGTGCGCCCAGGGCCGTTACAGAAAGAAAACACAATTTCATCGGAAAAATTTGTTGGAACAGATCCCAAGCAGCTGACTTCTACGACATAAGGATACAAAAATTGATTTGATGACAAATATCTCAAATCCAGTGGAGGATATGTTGACAAAGAGCGCAACAATTGCTGTATCTGTTTCAATAAATATTCCCATGCAATTGTGCTTTTTTCTGTAAACGGCCTTAAGGAAAATCACTTTCTGGACGGCCTTGTAATTGCGGTCGAGTGGCCAAAATTTCTATAAGCACTTGTTTTGACATAAATATCATGGTGGAAGAAAAAAAATTAACTTTTTTTATCTGCCTCCATCAGAATGTTTGCTTGTTAGAGTAATGAGGCCGATGAATTCATTAAAAATTACGTACCAGTATTCACAATTTAAGACTTAACAAAAATAAAGTTTCTAACCGCAATATTTTTTACTGTCTTTGTCACTGTATACCGTAATACTTAATACTCATTAATTAATTGCAATTTTATAGTTACTGTAGTTTGTGTGGATAGAAATTATATTTTAGCTGCACAAAATTGTATGTTTAGATGCCTAAATATGTGTTTTAGTGCCTATTTTGATCAATTCAGAGCCTATTTTAGGTGCCTAACAGATTTTAATTGCCTAAAAATCCGAGGTCTACATATTACGGTAATGAGATTTCAGATGTATTCGTATAAACAATTTTTTTTCTCTGACGCATAACGTCAAATGAGATGTACTGCCTGATAATTGATGTACATAACAGACAGAACCTCAATTAACGGTAATTCTTAGAGTATAAAGTACGGGTAAAAAAAAAAGAAAGAAAAACGCTGGCTTGCTTAGATCCGCGGTCAATGAAGCTGCTCGAACGTGGGTCAACGTATTCTTTCTGGCGTGTACTCAAAGTGCGACGTTTCCTCCACAATACGGTCTTTACTACTTCCTCTCTCGCGAGTGGAGGAACCTCTCAACTCCCCCGGGAGGTCGCACATTTCACACTGCGAAAACGTGCGCTATAAATAAATTAACTGACTCGCCACGTGGAACCGGCGATGAGAGGGCATTTAGGAACAGCGCGCAGCCGCAAGGGAACGCCGTGCCCATTCGGCAACTTCTCTGACACGTCTGCCGAGCGCTAAGCGTATTACTAATTCAGCAGGCGTAAATGGTATATACTTGTCGGATTTATTGCTGACATGTGGGATGGAAACGTCTGAATGATTGAGCATGATTCACTTCGAGACAAATGAAACACGAATCATGTTAAGTCGAGTTGTGACTTGAACAAACGTATTGGTAAACGCTACTCCATCAATTCTGTCACGGCACTTCATAATGAATTCATCCTGACGTAAACGCCTGCTGCCAAAAACAAGTGAACATAGAATGGAGGTTATACAATTATGCAGATTTTAACAGCTTACTCCTTAGAGCGGTTCCTAAACTTTTTGAAGGTGCAATCCACTTTTGGGCTAGATATTTGATAGCGACTTATTCTCATTCGAAAATACAAAGTCCTGTAATATCGAAAACAAAGATAATTTTACTCAAATTCAGTGTATACCACTCGATTAGGGGTCTAGGAATTCTCGTCACCGGAGTTGTCAATATACTCATAGGCGGAGTTATGGGAGGGTATGGGGGGCACTGCCCCCAAATTTGTCTGAACTCTTTTTTTTTTCTATTAACGTTAGAAAATATTGAATTCGAAAGATCTTTTTTGCTCTTGTTTATAATAATAATAATAATAATAATAATAATAATAATAATAATAATAATAATAATAAGGAACCCGGAGGTTCATAGCCGCCCTCACATAAACCCGCCATCGGTCCCTATCCTGTAGGCCCTACAAGATTAATCCACTCTCTATCATCATATCCCACATCCCTCAAATCCATTTTAATAGTATCCTCCCATCTACGTCTCGGCCTTCCCAAATGTCTTTTTCCCTTCGGCATCCCAACTAACACTCTATATGCATTTCTGGATTCGCCCATACGTGCTACATGTCCTGCCCATCTCAAACGTCTGGATTTAATGTTCCTAATTATGTCAGGTGAAGAATACAATGCGTGCAGTTCTGCGTTGTGTAACTTTCTCCATTCTCCTGTAACTTCATCCCTCTTGGCCCCAAATATTTTTCTAAGAACCTTATTCTCTAACACCCTTAACCTATGTTCCTCTCTCAAAGTGAGAGTCCAAGTTTCACAACCATACAGAACAACCGGTAATATAACTGTTTTATAAATTCTAACTTTCAGACTTTTTGACAGCAGACTGGATGATAAAAGCTTCTCAACCGAATAATAACACGCATTTCCCATATTTATTCTGTGTTTAATTTCCTCCCGAGTATCATTTATATTTGTTACTGTTGCTCCAAGATATTTGAATTTTTCCACCTCTTCGAAGGATAAATCTCCAACTGTTATAGTTCCATTTCGTACAATATTCTGGTTACGAGACATAATCATATATTTTGTCTTTTCGGGATTTACTTCCAAACCTATCTCTTTACTTTTTTCAAGTAAAATTCCCGTGTTTTCCCTAATCGTTTGTGTATTTTCTCCTAACATATTCACGTCATCCGCATAGACAAGCAGCTGATGTAACCCGTTCAATTCCAAACCCTCTCTGTTATCCTGGACTTTCCTAATGGCATATTTTGGATTAAAGTTAAAAAGTAAAGGTGATAGTGCATAAAATAAAAGAGAATATAATAGTAACTCTAATATCTTATACTAATCGTTAAGTGACTTATCATGACACGTGTTTGCACTACTGTCAAAGCTTGACTCACCTCAGCAAGATGGTGAGGTCGATGTCTGCAGTAAAATCAAAGCTTGGCTCACCTCAGCAAGATGGTGAGGTCGATGCCTGCAGTAAAATCAAAGCTTCGCTCACCTCAGCAAGATGGTGAGGTCGATGTCGTCACTCAGTCGATCCAGCGCCAGGGTGCCGTCCACTCGCACGGCGTTGATCTTGTCCCTGAGGCCCTGCGAAGTGCCCACCATGGCGTGGCGCTCCTTCAGGATGTCCAGGATGTTGGGCTGCCGCAGGAAGGCCACCACCTTCTCGTTGTACGCTGTGGGGATGTCGGGGGGCGCCAGGACCCGCGGGACGGCCGCCCCACCCAGCCCCGTGCCCATGCTGGGGCTGCAGCCACAGTTCACGGCCGGACGAGGTGGAGGCACGGGCGCCTGCCGTCAACAAGAACGCACACTTGAGTGTTATCTTGGATCTTGTTCATTAACTCAGGCGAGGACGCTATGTACAGTGTCGTTGGGATGGTTGCATATCTGACATTTTGCTGAGGCTGGCAGCACATTGGATTTTTCCTGTTGCAACTTTTGAGAGGGATGAAATCGGTGAAATTATAGAGTCACTGAGTGACTAAGCAGGAGAATGGGTAATTGGACGAGTGGTGTGAATGAATAAGTCACAGAGTGGCGAATAAAATGACAAGAGTGACTGGTCCAGTAGGAGTAACAGAGTGATTAAATCGGTGAAATTATAGAGTTACTGAGTGACTAAGAAGGAGAATGGGTAATTGGATGAGTGGTGTGAATGAATAAGTCACAGAGTGGCGAATAAAATGACAAGAGTGACTGGTCCAGTAGGAGTAACAGAGTTATTAAATCGGTGAAATTATAGAGTTACTGAGTGACTAAGTAGGAGAATGGGTAATTGGATGAGTGGTGTGAATGAATAAGTCACAGAGTGGCGAATAAAATGACAAGAGTGACTGGTCCAGTAGGAGTAACAGAGTGATTAAATCGGTAAAATTATAGTCACTGAGTGACTAAGAAGAAGAATGGGTAAGTGGATGAGTGGTGTGAATGAATAAGTCACAGAGTGGCGAATAAAATGACAAGAGTGACTGGTCCAGTAGGAGTAACAGAGTTATTAAATCGGTGAAATTATAGAGTTACTGAGTGACTAAGTAGGAGAATGGGTAATTGGACGAGTGGTGTGAATGAATAAGTCACAGAGTGGCGAATAAAATGACAAGAGTGACTGGTCCAGTAGGAGTAACAGAGTGATTAAATCGGTGAAATTATAGAGTTACTGAGTGACTAAGAAGGAGAATGGGTAATTGGATGAGTGGTGTGAATGAATAAGTCACAGAGTGGCGAATAAAATGACAAGAGTGACTGGTCCAGTAGGAGTAACAGAGTGATTAAATCGGTAAAATTATAGTCACTGAGTGACTAAGAAGGAGAATGGGTAATTGGATGAGTGGTGTGAATGAATAAGTCACAGAGTGGCGAATAAAATGACAAGAGTGACTAGTCCAGTAGGAGTAACAGAGTTATTAAATCGGTGAAATTATAGAGTTACTAAGTGACTAAGTAGGAGAATGGGTAATTGGACGAGTGGTGTGAATGAATAAGTCACAGAGTGGCGAATAAAATGACAAGAGTGACTGGTCCAGTAGGAGCAACAGAGTGATTAAATCGGTAAAATTATAGTCACTGAGTGACTAAGAAGAAGAATGGGTAAGTGGATGAGTGGTGTGAATGAATAAGTCACAGAGTGGCGAATAAAATGACAAGAGTGACTGGTCCAGTAGAAGTAACAGAGTGAGTAAATCGGTAAAATTATAGAGTCACTGAGTGACTAAGAAGGAGAATGGGTAAGTGGATGAGTGGTGTGAATGAATAAGTGACAGAGTGGCGAATAAAATGACAAGAGTGACTGGTCCAGTAGGAGTAACAGAGTGAGTAAATCGGTAAAATTATAGAGTCACTGAGTGACTAAGAAGGAGAATGGGTAAGTGGATGAGTGGTGTGAATGAATAAGTCACAGAGTGGCGAATAAAATGACAAGAGTGACTGGTCCAGTAGGAGTAACAGAGTTATTAAATCGGTGAAATTATAGAGTTACTGAGTGACTAAGTAGGAGAATGGGTAATTGGACGAGTGGTGTGAATGAATAAGTCACAGAGTGGCGAATAAAATGACAAGAGTGACTGGTCCAGTAGGAGTAACAGAGTGATTAAATCGGTGAAATTATAGAGTTACTGAGTGACTAAGAAGGAGAATGGGTAATTGGATGAGTGGTGTGAATGAATAAGTCACAGAGTGGCGAATAAAATGACAAGAGTGACTGGTCCAGTAGGAGTAACAGAGTGATTAAATCGGTAAAATTATAGTCACTGAGTGACTAAGAAGGAGAATGGGTAATTGGATGAGTGGTGTGAATGAATAAGTCACAGAGTGGCGAATAAAATGACAAGAGTGACTAGTCCAGTAGGAGTAACAGAGTTATTAAATCGGTGAAATTATAGAGTTACTAAGTGACTAAGTAGGAGAATGGGTAATTGGACGAGTGGTGTGAATGAATAAGTCACAGAGTGGCGAATAAAATGACAAGAGTGACTGGTCCAGTAGGAGTAACAGAGTGATTAAATCGGTAAAATTATAGTCACTGAGTGACTAAGAAGAAGAATGGGTAAGTGGATGACTGGTGTGAATGAATAAGTCACAGAGTGGCGAATAAAATGACAAGAGTGACTGGTCCAGTAGAAGTAACAGAGTGAGTAAATCGGTAAAATTATAGAGTCACTGAGTGACTAAGAAGGAGAATGGGTAAGTGGATGAGTGGTGTGAATGAATAAGTGACAGAGTGGCGAATAAAATGACAAGAGTGACTGGTCCAGTAGGAGTAACAGAGTGAGTAAATCGGTAAAATTATAGAGTCACTGAGTGACTAAGAAGGAGAATGGGTAAGTGGATGAGTGGTGTGAATGAATAAGTCACAGAGTGGCGAATAAAATGACAAGAGTGACTGGTCCAGTAGGAGTAACAGAGTGAGTAAATCGGTAAAATTATAGAGTCACTGAGTGACTAAGAAGGAGAATGGGTAAGTGGATGAGTGGTGTGAATGAATAAGTCACAGAGTGGCAATAAAATGACAAGAGTGACTGGTCCAGTAGGAATAACAGAGTGATTAAATCGGTAAAATTATAGAGTCACTGAGTGACTAAGAAGGAGAATGGGTAAGTGGATGAGTGGTGTGAATGAATAAGTCACAGAGTGGCGAATATAATGACAAGAGTGACTGGTCCAGTAGGAGTAACAGAGTGAGTAAATCGGTAAAATTATAGAGTCACTGAGTGACTAAGAAGGAGAATGGGTAAGTGGATGAGTGGTGTGAATGAATAAGTCACAGAGTGGCGAATAAAATGACAAGAGTGACTGGTCCAGTAGGAGTAACAGAGTGATTAAATCGGTAAAATTATAGTCACTGAGTGACTAAGAAGGAGAATGGGTAAGTGGATGAGTGGTGTGAATGAATAAGTCACAGAGTGACGAATAAAATGACAAGAGTGACTGGTCCAGTAGGAGTAACAGAGTGATTAAATCGGTAAAATTATAGAGTCACTGAGTGACTAAGAAGGAGAATGGGTAAGTGGATGAGTGGTGTGAATGAATAAGTCACAGAGTGGCGAATAAAATGACAGTAAGAGTGACAGAGTAATTAAATCGGTGAAATTATACAGTCACAGAGTGGGAGTGTTGAGTGACTATACCTGCTTTGGTTTATCTTGTCTCGGTAGCAATAAAAGCAAGTTCCTTCAAATGAGAGTGGAGATTATAGGAGGGTTGTAAATTTTCAGGATTCCTTTCAAAACCTTGTTATTGTACAGGCTGCCGGAATTCAGTTTCTTGAAAGACAAGCTCAGTGACGGAACTACACAGTACGAAGAGAGATATTTTGTTATTTTATTTTGCGCTACAGAATGTATCAACTAGTCCCTTCCGCCACTGGCATCGCTCCACTCCCCCATCGCCACAACACAGACGAAGTAAGACATATCTCCTTTCTCTCTCTTTTCACAGTGAGACAAGATTCATCACACAGGCTTTAAGTAGGAGAATGGGTAAGTGGATGAGTGGTATGAATTAATGAGTCACAGAGTGGCGAATAACATGACAAGAGTGACTGGTCCAGTAAGAGTGAAAGAGTGATTAAATCGGTGAAATTATAGAGTCACTGAGTGACTAAGTAGGAGAATGGGTAAGTGGATGAGTGTGTGAATGAATGAGTCACTGAGTGGCGAGTGAATGACAAGAGTGACTGGTCCAGTAAGAGTGACAGAGTGATTAAACCGGTGAAATTATAGTCCTGAGTGGGAGTGTCGAGTGACTGAGTAGGATGAGTGTGTGAATGAATGAGTCAGAGTGGCGAGTGAATGACAAGAGTGACTGGTCCAGTAAGAGTGACAGAGTTATTAAATCGGTGAAATTATAGTCACTGAGTGGGAGTGTCGAGTGACTAAGTAGGAGAATGGGTAAGTGGATCAGTGGTGTCAACGAATGAATCACAGAGTGGCGAGTGAATGACAAGAGTGACTGGTCCAGTAAGAGTGACAGAGTGATTAAATCGGTGAAATTACAGTCACTGAGTGGGAGTGTCGAGTGACTAAGTAGGAGAATGAGTAAGTGGATCAGTGGTGTCAACGAATGAATCACAGAGTGGCGAGTGAATGACAAGAGTGATGGTCCAGTAAGAGTGACAGAGTGATCAAATCGGTGAAATTATACAGTTACTGAGTGGGAGTGTCGAGTGACTAAGTAGCTAAACCTATAAGTCCCTGAGTGGTAAATTAGAAACAGGGATAAGAGATTCAAGTGATATCTGCTATGCTTTAAGAGCCCCTTCAGACGAGGCCACTTAACAGCGCCACGAGTGGTTCGCCAGTGGCGCTGCAAACGCGTGTCAGTGGCGGTGTTTAACACACTAAATTTCCGAAAAAAATTTATCAGTCTTCCAGTGAACATTAGCATAGAAGGAGATATACTTTTGGCAACTTTGCTGTTACGGAGAAAGAACAGACGTAAAAATAGAAGAAAGTCTGGGTCCATCGGCTGGTTTTGGAAAGACAGAATCGAGGATTATTTCATATTTTGTTTGATGATTTACATCAGGAGTTGTTTATTTTTCCTCCGCATGTTTCAGAAATCATTTCAAGAGCTTCTAGCAGGAATTACCAATGAAATTAAAAAAAAACACACACCATGGCACAATAGGCTGTATACTTTCGTGGCAGTGTAAGGAATTGGTGCCCCAACAGTCGTCCGTTATACTAGTGACAGACTACGGTCACTAATCGCTAGGTCCCGTCTGGACAACAGCTGAATCAGCATAGAGGAAATAATTTTCTCTATGTACATACGTATATGTTTGTTTCTCTCCTGGACAACACCTAAAGTTCATACTTTCTTTCGATGTTTGTTCATTGTTTTTTTTTTTTTTTTTTTTTTTTTTTTGCAGCTTGATATGGGAATTTATTTGTTAAAATTTTACATTTATAATCTAAACTGTTACAATTTATATGGTTTATAATCCAAGATTTAGTGAAATGAAACATCTTTCAGCAGCCTTCTGTTAATGTTAATGCTATGTTTTATTTAACGACGCTCGCAACTGCAGAGGTTATATCAGCATCGCCGGATGTGCCGGAATTTTGTCCCGCAGGAGTTCTTTTACATGCCAGTAAATCTACTGACATGAGCCTGTCGCATGTGCTTAAATGCCATCGACCTGGCCCAGGATCGAACCCGCAACCTTGGGCATAGAAGGCCAGCGCACTACCAACTCGCCAACCAGGTCGACTCAGCCTTCTGTTGCCCTCCATATATGAACAATTCGTCTTTCATTTGTTAATATACAGGGTGCAAGGTAACCTTCTACAATCCTTCACACACATAACAGATCATGTCATTTGGGAACGTTTTGTCACATAATATTTTTTCGTACGACTAATAGTTTTCGTAATATTTCGAGAAAACGAATGTTGCAATGTTGCAACACTGTAGACAGTAGTAGTGTTTTATGCAAATCAAGATTTCAGGTATAACTCCCTGTAAAGTTGATTTGAATAATTTCGAGGGAAAAATTGTTCCAGGGTTCGATACCCGGCCCCGGAACAATTTTTCCCTCGAAATTATTCAGTAGTAGTGTTTACTTCGCCAAATCATTGCATCCCAGCATACTGAATGCCGCTCCAATCATCTACTTGGCAGAGGTTTTGAGAGGATGTACACACAGACGTTTTTGTTTAAAACCACTCAGATTATCTGAAGCGCAACTATTCTGTGGCTGTGGTTGCGTCTGAAGGCCCACATTTATATCCACATTCACAAGCGGGCGCTTCTAAAAGTGGCCTCGTCTAAAGAGGCAATCTTCAAGCTACAGTATCAGTACCAGCCCACGACATTTCATATTTAATTCTGTACTTACATTTGTGGAAAATATCCAAGTTTACTTAAAATAATAAGAGGAAGAAACAGCACAATAATAAACTTATTCACTTTTTTTTTAAACTATGATTAAGTATTAGTAATGTACACCTGCATTACACATACTAGAAACAAACAAAAGCGAAGGAAAAAATAAAGCAATTCAAATGAAGCCAGTACCATTGCACCAAAAGATTTGTGTAAGCAATTTACCCATCATGCAAACAACAGAGCAACACACTGCGAGGAAAACAGCATATAAAATAAAAGCCAGGCTAGAAGGTTAATGGATGTCAGTAAAATTAACTTCGAGAGAGGATTAAGGGAGGGAACACACACCAAGATATACACACTTTCTTTATTTTGTGATAACAGAGAACAAAATATCTAACAAGGTTATTTTTAATGTTTGAACTGACTTTTGAAATACCCTATATATTCATAAATTCACATGTATCGTTATCTGAACACCGCTATACCACAGTCTACTATATACAGTCACAAATCTTGGGGTGATTTTTTGCATTTCTCGCGATAGTTGCTAGCTGCTTGGAGCGCTGTGAATACTAGGAACAATAGACTGTGTCACTGCCATCGTGATCTAATACAGGCCGTAAGGCAGACCATGTGACTCACTTAACCCGATCACGAAGAGCGGCGTTTCAACCATATAAATTATTTGGAATGCATAAACAGTAACATATATTTCTCTAAAATGTAGTGTAATTCCATTAATAAAATTTAAAACAATGATTGAGACACTTCAGACATAATTCCTTGCGAGTTAAGGTGTAATATTATTTTTGGTGTGAAAATTACGTTGTTCGTATGTGTAATACCTGCCTTTATTTCGATTAAATATTGCGAAATTCTTGTACATTCATTTATGCATGAGTCAATAATTTTCAGTTGCACCGCACGGATATTTAGATATGTTGAAATTATAGGTTATGTTTACTGTCCCAGTTGCCCCTTTCTGTCTAATTTTAGTTGTCTCCAATGCCCTGCCATTCATATGGAAATTATAGGTTATGTTTACTGTACCAGTTGCCCCTTTCTGTCTAATTTTAGTGGTCTCCAATGCCCTCCCATTACATATGTATGTTTTGTCATATGGAAATTATAGGTTATGTTTACTATATTTAACTTATATTCCTATATTCGCAATTATACATTATAATTAAACATAAAGTCATGTATGACACTCGTCACATTCTATTTGTCTGTATTTTAATACTACAATTGAGTACTGAATTATTGTATTTATCTACTACCTAAGAGACGAAGTAACACAATCGTACGTACACTAATTTCATAGGAGTGGTATGGTAAATTTTCTGTCTACAATTAAGGAAGGTAGATGTGCTAAATTAAAATCACAATATAAATTCGTTTTTATTAAACCTCAAAACAGCTTCCATTCTAAACTTGAAATGTTGATACGAACAGATTATGTTAACACGTAAAATTCTCTTCACATTAAAATAACACAGTTTTGTAATTATTTCTGCAACATATTATGCAACAAGAAGTAAACGGAACTTATGGACACATTACACTAAATAAAACTTAGCTATGATACGCAATAAAGTTATAATATAATAATTCACTGAGCTCCATACACTGAAATAGAAAACCCGAACATACATTACGGCCTGGTCTAGATCGAAAAGGCATTGACTGTGCCGTATTTCGCATTGTTGTGAAAAGCTGTGTAAACTGTGACATGTTCGTTATCGGTTGTAATAACTGTAAATGACTAAAATACAACAATTTGAATAATAATATGGGACAAGCAGACGTTTTTAGTACTATAAATATTGTAAGAAAAAGAGGTCAGAGTTATCCTTCCGAAAGATCCAGGAAGGTGAGTTTATAAAATATAATGTATACTTTATGAAAATAATATATAAACCTTATGTATTTCTTATTTCAATAGTGGAAGGAAGGTGTTAATTTTTTCAAAAGAACACGATATCGAAAGTACAATACATTCTATCGTCTGCTGGGGAAAGAGTCTGTGATGAGGCGAAAGTAGTGATCCTGGTGGTTAGCAACTATCTATGGATGCATATTTCAACTGTCTATGTTTGCATATTTAGTAAGTATTGAGCTTCGTGACTGTATATACTAGACTGTGGCTATACCTAGCAATAACTGCCTTTCCCATTCTGGTGTATGATCGTTACATCTGAACTCGAAGAAACAGATAGACCATTTGGGAAATTAAATTTTTCAGAGGGGGTGGGGGGGAACCCAGTAAATCAGTTATTCCCAAATTCATCTGGTCAATCACTCAGTCTCTTACTCGACCATTCAATCACACACTTGATCATTCTCGCTTACTCAACAAATGAACTTTCATTGTTGGTAAATAATTGATTAAATGGCGATCTTACTCGTGTTAATTATGTAAGCATGTGTGGCTTACAGCTGTTTCGGTGTTACTTGACACCATCCTCAGAGCCTACTAGATCTTGGCGCCATCTCAACTTCGCTGTCTGTTGTGTGGGTGCGTTCGTGTGATGAAGAGTTGTGTCAAATAGTGTGTGTGTTCTGAAATTGATCTGTGTGTTGAGAATTTGATTGGGGTGTGTTTTAGTGTGTCTGTATATTTCATATTGTTCTAGTGTGTTGAGCTTTTGGTTTTTGGGTTGTATGTGTAGGATTTCCATGTCTGTATTTATGTTATTGTATGTGTGGTTAGCATTAGTTATGTGTTCGGCATATGTAGATGTATTGTGTCCTCTGGTTATTGCTTTAATGTGTTCTTTGTATCGAGTTTGGAATGATCTGCCTGTCTGTCCAATGTAGAAACTGTCGCAACTATTGCCTGTGTGGTTGTATTTATTTGTTTGTGTTGTTTGTGTGTTGAGATGTATTTGTAGTGTGTTTTCTGTTCTGTATGCTATGTTGTATTTCTGTTTTCTGAATGAGGATGCGATCTTGTGTGTGTTTTTGTTTTCGTATGTTAGTGTGATGTATTTCTTGTGTTCTTGTGTTTGTGTTGTGTTTTGTGTGTTTTTGTGTTTGTTGAGTTTTTGTTTTGTCTTCCTTATGATGTTGTCTATTATGTTTGGGTTGTAACCATTTTCTTGTGCTATGTATTTGACACTATTTGACACAACTCTTCATCACACGAACACATCCACACAACAGGCAGCGAAGTTGAGATAGCGCTGAGATCTAGTAGGCTCTGAGGATGGTGTCAAGTAACACCGAAACAGCTGTAAGCCACACATGCTTACATAATTAACACGAGTAAGATCGCCATTTAATCAATTATTTATATTCAAGTGGTAAAAGTAGTGTACGAAAGATTCAACAAGGATTCACTGTTGACTTAAAAACGACTTGACAATGTGAGTCAGAACTTACTTCCTGAACAACCCGTGTACGAACTACACACAATAATACTCTCTCTCATCTCAGACAAAACCATATACACAACCATGGGTAGAAGAAGTAAAACTGTGGCAAGTGCCCCCAGAAGCTTACACGTGCGTGGTTCAGCTCCTCCTCCCCCGCACTCCTGCTCCTGCGTCGAGCCCCGGGCAGGATGAGCTTGTGTGGGTTCAGGTACGGGGATTCAGTCGGCACACGGGGGTCAATGAAAGTCGTCGTCTTGGTGGTATGGTCAATGAAGAATTGCTAGAAGTGGAAAGAAGCCACAAGTCTGTTGACAGACACCCAAACCACCATGCTGCAGCAGCAAGAAAAGTTTACTTCCTACTTCACAAACTTCGCAAGAAAGAGTTAGAGAGATAGCGAAAATGCCTGCCGATGTGAAGAAAAAATAAATCTTGACAGTATAATACTTCTACTAAGGAAATTTTACAGATTTTTCTCTAACTATTATATACTATGATTTCGGAATTAAGGAGTCTACAGACAACACCTAACAGAGATTCTTTAATTGTAAAATATATCATCAAATTCTTTAATTTTTCATTACATCATTCAAGTAGCGACTGCTCAAGGGACAATTCTACCTAAGGAAACAATTACAAATATTGTCTTCACTTATATGACGAGTTTCGTTTCATTATTTCAATTGTGTTAAACATAGTAATTCAAAATTCAGGGAATTGTTTTAAATCGCTGAAACTTGCTTAAAAATATAAATACCATTTCACTGACAAATTAATGAAATCATAATTCTCTTTTCAATTGTTTTATCTTGGTTGCTATGGAAAAGTTTATTTCTAAGCCATTGAAGTTGTTTCTTTATGGGCTACTGCGTTTCTTTCTTTTTTTTTTCCCCCTCGCAAATTTATAAATTTTATGCATTTTTCTAGATTCAGTTGTTAGAGCCAATGAGTTGCCAGGCATTCAAAATATTAATAAAAGACAATTTAATAATATCCACGACACAGCGGTTTGAAATCAGAAGAAACTTCTGCCAAGCCCATGGCTTACAAAGAAAAACATATCCTACATAATTATATCAATCAAGAGTTAAGTTAGAAT